>NW_015090793.1:4787418-4796883 GCF_001431845.1 Calidris pugnax | reverse complement strand
CGGGGGCTCCGCGGGGCTCTCTAGGACGCCGGCGGCCCGCACACCCACCATGGATCTGCTGCTGGTGGTGAACACCAGCCTGGGCTCCCCCAACGAGTCCCTGGCGCTGCCCCCCTCCTCGCCGTCCTCCTCGGCCCTCCTGCAGCCGCCCTCCCCCTACTCCCCGGCGGCCGTGGCCAGCCTGGCGGCGGTGGTGGGCTTCCTCATCGTCTTCACCATCGTGGGCAACGTGCTGGTGGTGATAGCGGTGCTCACCAGCCGGGCGCTGAGAGCCCCCCAGAACCTCTTCCTGGTGTCCCTGGCCAGCGCCGACATCCTGGTGGCTACCTTGGTCATGCCTTTCTCCTTAGCTAACGAGCTTATGAATTACTGGTACTTCGGCAAGGCTTGGTGTAACATTTACCTGGCGCTGGACGTGCTCTTCTGCACCTCCTCCATCGTCCACCTGTGCGCCATCAGCCTCGACAGGTATTGGTCGGTCACACAGGCGGTGGAGTACAACCTCAAACGGACCCCCCGGCGGATCAAGGCCATCATCGTCACCGTCTGGCTCATTTCAGCCGTCATCTCCTTCCCGCCATTGATCTCCATGTACCGGGACCCTGAAGGAGATGTCTTTCCCCAGTGCAAGCTCAATGACGAGACGTGGTACATCCTCTCTTCTTGCATTGGCTCTTTCTTTGCCCCCTGCCTCATCATGGTGTTGGTCTATATCCGCATCTACCGCGTGGCCAAGCTAAGGACCAGGACCCTCTCTGAGAAGCGTACGATGCCGGAGGGGTCCTCCCAGACTGAGAACGGCTTGAGCCGCGCTGCCGGGGGCTGCACGTCCCTGAGGATGCAGCTGGGAGAGAACGGACATTACTCGGTGCACCACTGGCGCAAAGCCTCTGAACTGGAGGACATTGAGCTGGATGAGAGCAGCACCTCAGAGAGCAGACGGAGGCGGAGCCGGGAGGAGCATCCCCGCAAAAGCAGCAAGAGCCAGTCCTTCTCCTACTCATACTCCTCCAAGCACTCCAGTAGCCGTCTGTCCCGCGCTAGCAACCGCTCCATGCAGTTCTTCTCATACCGCCGTCGCCGGAAGCGTAGCAGCATCTGCCGTAAGAAAGTCACCCAGGCCCGGGAGAAACGCTTCACTTTTGTGCTGGCCGTGGTCATGGGGGTCTTTGTAGTTTGCTGGTTCCCTTTCTTCTTCAGCTACAGCCTCTATGGTATTTGCCGGGAGGCCTGTGAGGTTCCTGAGACTCTCTTCAAGTTCTTCTTCTGGATTGGGTATTGCAATAGCTCCCTCAACCCAGTCATCTACACCATCTTCAACCAGGACTTCCGCAGGTCCTTTAAACACATTCTCTTTAAGAAGAAGAAGAAGAACTTCCGGCACTGAGCTGGAGGGATGGATTTGCCTTGAGCAGGAGTGGAGTTGAAAGAGAAGGAGAAGGCTCTATGCTGAAAAAGAAGGGAGGGAAGAGAACATGGGGTTTGGGCTTACAGAGAAGGAATAGGGCTCGCCCCCTCGGTGATGCAGAGTGGTGGTGTGGGGTACAGGGATAGTGTCGGGGAGGCTGAGGGCATTCACTGTGGTGGAGAATGGTGACACGGTGCTGGAGGAGCGGTGGTGGAGCGGGTAAATGGGGAACACAGTGATCATCTTTGAACCCTGACGGAGGGTACGGGGAGTCTGCAGAGGAAAATAAGACACTGAGTTTGGGAGACAGTGAGGCTTTTATGGGCTCTGGAACTTTGTGGGAAAACAAGCAGAGACATCAAGAGGAAAGGATTAAGCAGCAGTGGTGGTAGAGATTTAAGTGTTTATAAATAGAGCAGCTGGGGCCCGTGGTGGGCTCGTCCCAGTAAGAAATTGGCTTTAATGCTTATGTGGGTAAAGAAAGTGCAAAGTACCAGGAACTGACAGTCTCTTGAGTTATGAAAGGATTCAAATGTTTGCCAAAAAAACCCTAAAGAACAATCCAAACTCTTTTCTAAATAAACCTTTGTACTGTTAAAACCTTCTGAATGGTGATTTTACACAGGGCTTAAGTCATACAGAAAGCATGGGGGTTTCTTTTTCCTTGGAGGGGTCTTTGCATATAGAGATGGATGGGAAATGCTTTTCCTGTCTTCCTATGATTTTTGATTTGTCAGTTGGACAAACCTGGGAGTCTTGCATGTTTTCATGGAATATGAAAAAGGGCACATGCACCCCATGACCTTATTTCCCCCTGCTGGACTGTCGGGCAGTGAGTTCCTGCTCCATCCCTCTCAGATCAGTAGCTTAAACACCTCACTGTTCTGGAGCAGGTAGTGGTAAAAGAATCATTTTGTTGAACTCAACTATTATTTTCTGAGTTAAAAGAAAGAAAAAAAAAATCGTATTTCCAACCGGGTCAACGTGCATGTGCCCTGGGGAACTTTTTTCCCCTCTTTTTAGGTCCCCCTCAAAAGGCTTATCTCAGGGGCTGAATTCGTGCTGCTCTCATTCTCAGACAGGCAGTTGGAGGCAGTCTGCTATGCAGATTTTCAGAGGAAGAGCAATCACCACACCACTAAGGTCTTTAAATCCTGCGTATTTACAGTTTTAGACCAACTAAATCCTTTATATTTATTTTTTTAACGAGCATACATTGCAGATTGTCAGTGGTGTATGTGAACCAATCACAAAAGAACGTGCAGCTGTTCCAGACCTTTAATATTAATGCTGCTTTCTTTCCCTTTTACTGTTTGTATTTCTAGTTTATGATTTCAGAGGACTTTTTTGAGGGGAGGGAAGAGGGGAGAAGAATTTGAATAGTTATTAAAGCAAATAATATTTCCCATGGGTTTATAAAATGTCATAAACTGTAATGAAGAGAATGAGAGACAGGGACTGGTGTCTGTACATTTGCCACTGAAAATATACCGAGTGTAAGACTCAGCTGAGCGTTTACATCCCCTCTCCAGCTGTGCTGCTGCAAGGTGTATATTCTGTTTGTGGGGTAAATACTGCTCCATTTTATGTGTATCACTCCTTCCACAGGCAGCAGGATTTGGCATCTGCCTCAAGTGAACCTTTCCATAGTAAACAGATCTTTGAAAGATAGAACAAAATCTCTTCTCATATCTATACCTGGGAATCATTAGATATATCCCCTTCTTTACTCCCTCTGTTCTGTCTGAAAGGTGTCCGTAGCCTCTCTTCTCCTGAAATCTCTATGGCATATGGAGGAATGATAGAGCAGTCACTTTGTTTCATCAGTTTTTCATAGTAAGCATTTGGTTCACTTAACCCTGGAAAAGGAGGTTGTCGGTGGCTCAGATTCTGGTGTTAATTCAATTGACAATTTAACATTAGGGCCAGCTCAAGTGGGAGTTCTGCCGAAGTGAGGATTAGGTGATTGCACCACATGCATTAGAAGTTCGCTCAATTTCACTAAAGAAACAAATGAGACATTTTCAAAGTCTTAAGTCTGTAACTTATTGGATCCTTTCTTGAAATAAGACTTGTGGTTGTGGAAAGATACGAGCTTTGTTTAAACATTTGCACTTAAAGAGAGGATGTTAAGACTTATTTTCAGCAGCATCCCTTTGTAAATAACAGTGGTTTGGTACAAGTACGTACCTGAAATAGGTAAATATGAAGGAAAAAAAGCAACTGAATGGAGGAAATTACAAGCCATTTTCTCCTTTGCAAAAAGGAGAATTCTTTTTAAAGTTACATCAAGAAGAGCTGAAACAAGCTCATAATATTTGTAGGTAAAGATGTAGCTAAAAAGTTCAGGTTTGTTTAATCTGAAGAAACTATATAATTGCCAGAGCAACCAAAGCAACATATGGTACATAGCTACTACCTCTGAGCTACTGGACGGCTTCATTAGAGATACCTGTTCCTACCAAGATAAAGGTCTGCTTTTGTCGCTTAATGCTTATTGAGAGTGGGTTCCCAGTCTGCAGACACACAGCAGTTTCACTGTTGCACTGCTTTTGAAATAAGATTTGTTGCCTGTAAACACAATCCTTCCCCTTTATTTTTCCTTGTAGAATTCAAGGAGTCTATGGAAATGAAATTTAATTGACAGTCAGATTTTAGTGGAGGTGAAGTATATATGGAATGACTGATGTGCCTTAAAAGTAATTTCTTTGCTATAAAATTATTCCGTGGTCATTATAAACATAAAGGAAATAATGCTTCTATTTTTGTTTTGCATTTCCAGTTGTCTAGAAGGGATTGATGCAGATACTGAACCTCTATGTGCAGCAGTATTCTTAAAACCAGGGTATTTTCTGTGGTTTTTGTTTATTTCTCATCACAGTTACTCATCTGATTCAATGCCTCAAGAGGATCTTACTTCTTCTGAGCTAGATAAAAAGTAATATTCATCAATAAAGTTGTGCAGTATACACCCTTTTTAAGTGCATTTCCCTCTAAATTAGTGAATACAGAGGATTTCTATAAAAATTGTTTTTAATGTAACTACTGAATATGCTTCAAGGAAGTAAAATGGGGCTGATTTATTTTTTTAATTACAGTGTTCTCTTATTACTTGTAATAGCTGAAGACTGGAATTTGTTTGTAACATATTGTGTGGTGTTAACTTTTCATAAAAAGTTATCAGCTCTGCTACTCACACTGTGGTTGTGCTTCCACTGTAAGTTGCCTAATAGCGTATAGAGGAGAAAAAATAGTCAATGCAGCTTTTGCTTAAGAAAAAGGGAGAAGATATTTTATGTTTTGAATGTGTCCACTTGTGTCTTTGATCACATCTGATGAGCTGTTTGAAACACTGGCTCTTACTGTGGTGGAAGAATGAAATGTTGCTGTGAAGCCATATTGATTTTAACAAAAAGCACCGGATCTTTAGCTGTTCATTTGCTTATTTCATCATGAAGAAAATTTTGTCAGTCTAAAATGAGACGTTATTGTTTTATTTTCAAAACCAGTTTTCTGAACAGTACCACTAAGGGCTGGTTATTGAAATATGGAACAGTACAACTTAGCTGGGATGGGTACCCAGTGCTGCTGGCCTTCAGCCCTCTGCTGTGGGAGTTGTGCATGAGTGAGAATGGCACAATCAGTCTCTTCAAGGCTTGGGGCAGGTGGAAGGGGCCTTCTCTATAGGAGATTTGACAGGTTCACGGCTTTACATTATTGTCTAAAATAAGAATCAGGCCCTTGTTTTTCTGTGTGATCTCTGTTCAGAAGAGCCGTGTTGCTCTAAAGAGCACTGGCAACTTCTGAGAAGTAGACCTGAGATGAAGGACTACATGCAAGCAGCTTTGTCCACATTGAGCTGTATCACCCTTTGTAAGTAATCCCAGAAAACTTCAGTGGAGTTTACTTTTGAATGAGGGAGGTAGTGTGGGCAAGGATGTTAGGAGCTTCCTTAGACATTGCCTCTTTTTCAGTAAATGTGCTTGAGGAATGTAAGCAAATATTTCTGTGTAAACTTACAAGAGCTGAAAGAAAGCAATTCTCTCTGCTTGACTTTGACTACTGATCAAACCCATAGGAGGTGTGGGTCAAGGAGTTTTTGACTATATAGCCAGAGCAACAAACCCTAGTGTATTTTTTCAGTATAAGCTTCGTGAAGAGCGTTATCTGATTATGTCTGCTTTTCAGAGAAGAAAACTTGGTCTCTTTTATGCTCTATGGAACTTGGAATTGGTTAGAACAGCATCTGGGAAGTGTAAATATTTTGCAGAAAATGTCAGTAACGACATGCATTTCGTGAGAATGTTCTAACCTTAAACTATGACTGCACAAGAGAACGAGACAATACCTACAAGCAGTGCAAAATGAAGGCCAGATGCTATCTGTGAGTTTGTTTTCATGGTTGCTTATTGTGACCTTGTTGGTGAGCAGAAGGCAAGTAGATGCTTCAGAGAAAAAGCTCTAATTTGGAAGGAGGACGGTGTGTGAGGAAGAACCCACAACACTGGAGGAATTAATGTTTACTTACGTTCTTGGCACTGTAGCCAAGTACAATGCAGGAGTTTGCCTTTTTCATTGCACAATAGCAAATGTTAATTTGTCTTCCAGATCTGTGGCTCAACTAGGCTGTACAAACGATGACACAGGAGAAGGTAGAGACAAGGGATTGCTCACATCAGCGTTCAACACCTAGCTTCAGTTTGTCTTTTGTCCTTGAAATTAAGCCAAAATTACAGTTTGGCACTTGGACACAAAAGGCCATGTAGCATCAATTATGCTACACTGAATATAGTCTTGTTTTAGCAAAAAGCATCAGTTCCTATTATATCCCCTGCACATCTCCATTTCAGGACAGAAATGGGAACAGTCTGGCACTTAAGGCATATGAGAAAGAGATAATCAGCAGTCTGAAGGGTCATGAGTGTATTGCTAAAATTTCCCTAGATTCCATTCTGATAACTGAGCTGGCTTTAATTTTGTGGCTTCCCGGTCACTTTGAACTCATAATAAAGACTTAGGGAACTATGTAACATGGAAACAGTAGAAATACTACTTCTCAAAGAAGCAAAAAGTGGCAAATTGCTCAGAAAGTCAGCATTCAGATGGTTATACGAGATGCCCAGACCTCCAACAACTGGATGACAAGTCCTGTTTCAGTGGGAAAGGCTGGTTTATCTTCCATTCACAGTGATTATCGTACTTGGTCTGAATTTAGGTGATACCTACAGTTGGTACATTGCCTTTGTTTGAAGTGGCAGCACTTAAGAGTAAGACAGAAGTAATTTTAAGTGGTTTATCTCTCCTCTGGCACACATCCTTGACTACACTATCCCAAACATTTTTTTACTTCAACTGCACAATAGTTGATAAGGTAGAGAAAGATTGCCAGTGTCTTACTGGAAAAAAAGAAACAGGGGTATGGAAAACATTAGGAGTTGAAACCTGGTTGTCAGTCCTAGCCTAACGTCTTACTACGATGACAGTCTTCCTTCTCCCCGCCCCCTGCCCTTTTGTTTTTCTTTGCTTTTGGGGAAAAAAAAATAATGCAAAATTGCAGAAGCATATTTTTAATTGATTACTCCAATGATACTGTTTACAGTAGAAAAAAGAGCTTTTCTGTCAGTAAATGATATCCTGCTGTAAAGCAATTTTCTTCTATGAAAAATCTAATGAAAAGTAAATGAGCACTTAATTCAATTTGTCTATATGTAGCTCTTAACAAAAATGCTTTATTAAAGGTCCTGAATGTAAAGAACACAAATCAAATATAGCTGCCTGCTTCATCAAAATCAATTAGATGTGTTTCAGCATTTTTGTGAGCAACATTCATTCATTTTGTATGATACTCTGTCCTGATAGCTCTCTGCTGACAGAGAAAGCTGTACACCCTGTTGACAACAGGAAAAAAAAATGAGGATGCATATTTCCCTCCATTAACCCTGTTAAGTCTCCTCTAATAAAAAGCAGGCCACTAGGAGTAGGTCTTTTGGTGTGATGTCTAGTAAGTGACATGAATCAGAGAAATAATAGCCTGACTGGTTCTGAGATGTACAGCACACTTAATGGGCTAACCCTAGGCTGCAGGGGTGTGTTTCTCTTGGTTTTGTTCTCTATGCCTTTGACCCAACATTTCAGATTGTTTCCTCTGTAGCAGAACACTTTGAGCACAGCATACCTTTCAACTTAGTGTGTTGGAGTAAGAAATTAATATTGAGGTCTCCCACTTCCTCGCTGAGTGCTTTCTCCAATAGACTATTTATAAAGGTGATGCAGCTAAAATGCCCTTCCTTTAGGCATATAAATGTTTTATTTGATCTAGCTTTTTGTCTCTCAGTAGAACTAACACTCTCGTTCCACAAAGACATTCTCTGTCTGGAAAGCGAACACGTGTCAGTGTGAGAAATCCTGAAAACCTGCAGCCACTCCAGCTGTTTTAAAAGAAAAGGCCACAGCTGAACGAAGGAAAAGGCTTAATCTTGTCTGTGGTGGGGATGCCCTGTCTGAGACCACCTACTCAGATGTGCCTCTCGTCAGGTTTTGGTGCAAACAGCGTGTGGAGCCGTTCAGCTGGTGCCCTGGCAGCTGTACCAAGAGAAGCAATTTCAAGTGGCCGGCAAAGATTAGGGTGTGAAAATAGGTGCCTATTGAATCACTCCACATTACAGCAGGCTCTCTCGCTTTGTCTTTCTGTTCCCTTTTTGCACTCTTCAAAGCAGTCCGGGTTTGCAGTCTGAGTACAATGCACAGTGCAGGCTTGCTGTGCCTTTGCCTTGTATGCCCCGGTGTCTGATCTACAAAGGGTAGATGGTGCTTCTCCTCCTCCCAGGTGTGCTGGGAGGGTTCCCCAGAAGACCGCCTGTGAGAGGCTTCCATGCAGTCTTGTGCTATATGTAAGTACCACTAGTAGAATAACAGGAGTGATGCTAAAAGTTCTCAATTCACTCCAAACCACACTGTTTTATCACCAATAAATGCTTGTGTGCGGAGTTGAAAGTGTCTATAAATGTGCATTCACTAAGGCTGGCACTGGTTTGAGTACATCAGCAGGTGATTAGAGGGACACTTTCAGTCAGTCCATTGGACTGCTGGTTTTGTTTTGCCACATAGTATACCAGAGGAACATGATGCATTGTTTTAAGAACACAATTAGCAATAGAACTGATTAAAGATTCCTGGATGGCATGGTTTTTTCTGCCAGAAAAATGCCACTTCGATGAAATCTGATCTTTCCTTGAAGAATGTGTCTGGTTTGCCCCATATATAATGGAAACCAGGAGATCTTTAATCAGCTTCTGCTGGCCTGACTGCTTACTGGCTTGTCTGGCTGGCTCCTGGGCAGGCTGCTGGATAAGGTGCCAGAAAGCCCAGACTCGCAGGCTCCTGGATCCTGGGCAGCTCAGGCCCCTGGGTTTATGGGCACTCAGCTCTGAGCTCCATTATCACTTATCTAAATGCTACATAACCTTTGTTATGCTTAGTCCATCAATGTCTTTATGCATTAAGGAGGGACTGCCATGCCCCTTATGCTGATGAGAAACCAAAAGATTAATGGCATTTAGGTAGGTAAATCTTAACAAGTGTCTACCTTTTTTGAATCCTTCCAGCTGCAAATCCACTGCTGATTCTCAGACCCCTGTTAAGCTCCAATGTATGAAGTTCTGCTTGCGCTTTGAAGTTCTGCTTCTGGCTCTGTGAATGTTGCAAGCCCACAGAACTTGCACACAAATCCTACCAGGATACACAAACTAAATGTTTCTCTCCTTTGCTTGTCTCCATCTGGTAGGCAGGACATGAAGTTTGGGTTTTACAGAATAAGAAAAAAGTAAGGAGGAGGCACTGGCATCACTAACATTTTTTAAGGACTTTGTTTGTAGTTTTAGTCACTGGTGTTGGATTCATTTTGAGATGCCTGTTTTTGCCATGTATTGAACCTCAGGACATGACTCTGGTCTATCATTTACACCCCAAAGGGGTGGAATTCTTCTGTACTTCTGGCAAAGTACAAAATTCCAAGTATTACTGGGGGGGGGGGGGGGAAATGCCCCAAAGCCCCCAAA
>NW_015090793.1:4602797-4786842 GCF_001431845.1 Calidris pugnax | reverse complement strand
TGCAAAATAAAAAAATCCCAGGATTTTTTGGGGGGGGGGGGGGGAAATTGCCCTAAGCTCCCCAAAAACTAGTCACTGAAATAACCAACATTTATGGGTGAAGGCTCAAATCCAGGCAGAAAAACAGAGATAAATGCAGGGATCTTTCATATCTCCCATTTCTTTTAGTGCCTGCCAAGTGTCTCAGGATTCAATGTGGATCACTAGATTGTTCTTTCTTTTCTCACGCTTTGAAGGTCACCTCCCTTGACATTACTGAACCTATGTCTTCAATAATCCAGATATTACCTGGAAACCCAATGAAACATAAATGTTACAGAGTCAAGAAATGGCATACATGATTGTAATGTTGGGCAGCAGGGACTCTGTAATTGTCAATACCCCTGTTGGGAACAAACATTTTGGGCTATTCAGCAAATCTGTGTATACTTTTCAGGCAAAGTGATGACCATAGTGGGAATTTGAATACCAGGTAAATGTTTTGTACAGAGGAGGCTTCCTGACAGTATTTACCACCTTCAGAAATGCCAGTCAATGTCTATCAAACTCATACTGTTCATAACTATGGGAAGGGATTGTCCCCACATATGGTATTAAATGAAAAAAGTAGGTAGAAGTAATTTTAAAAAGTAGTCATGCATAGTAAATGTGGAAGGAGAAGGAACCTGTCAGTTCCTGGAGAAGGAGTTCAGCAGCAATTCATTCTTATGTAATTCTGCCATCTCCAGCTTGGAATAACTGATAGTCACATAGGTTGAGGCTGGCCTCAGGTTACAATGTTTTCAAAAAGTGTCATAACCTTTTCATGTGTAAACTAGATTTTTGTTGTGGTAACAGTTACTACTAATTAATAACAGAAATTACTTCTTTCTCCTCCTGTTCTTTTGGAGGAGAAACAAACCGAAAAGATGTTTTACAGAACTACCAGAATAACTGTTCCTTTTCTATTTTGGCAATGCAAAAATAAACATTAGGAATAAACATATTACAAAGAGTCATTAGGACTTTGGGATGCAAATTAACCATTTCATTCTCTGATTAATCAAGCACAACTCAATTAACTCAATGCACTTACATATCCCTGAGGTTTTATGTGTGTCTCGGTTGCCCAGAGAGGCTGTGCTATCTGCCCTTGGAGTCTTTCAAGACCTGAGTGGATAACCCCGTTTGGCCTCATAGCTGACCCTGCTTTGAGCAGGAGACTGGACTAGAGACACCCTGAGTTCCTTTCCAACCTGAATTAGCCTATTAATCTAAGAGCTGTTTCATCCTAATAATAAACGAAAGGAAAGTCCTAATAATTGGATAGCATCAAAGTAGTAGTCTATAGAAAGATGCACATATATTGCCACAGGTAGGAAAAATTTGCTCATCTCTTCCTTAGGCCATTTAAATCCCTAGATGTCTAAATCTTTTTTATCTGCTATGTGCAAATTCTGTTTAACAAACATTTGGCTGGGTCCAGGGCACAAAGTTTGTCGTACTTTTTTAGAGTTCATTTAATAAACATAGACCTTTACAGCATGTTCCCTTCTCCTGCCTACTCCTCCCACCACTCCCACCCCCATCCTCAATCCTTAACACAGTAGAGGCACGTACACATACAAATATTTTACCAGCGTTTTCTTTAGGACTCCAGCCAAAATATTGCTTTTGATTTTTTTCCCCAAATAAAACAAACTATGTTTATGTCCAGGAAGTCAAATGTATCTTCATGATCTACTGACTCTGAAGTGCTGAGGAACATAGCTCATAAAGCACCAAGTCATGATTTATACCATAGCTGTCCTGCGCGGGATAAAAATAACAAGGCAGTGAATGTGGGTTTCTATACACAGCTGAAGACTTCAGTTAAAGTCTGAACAAGGGGGGTCTCTGACCATGACACATGTTGCTTCATTCCTCATTCATTTTTGCATGGAAGGTGCCTGACCCTTCTGGAGAAGTAAGTGGCATTTCAGAGGATTGGGTGCTAGCTGATGAATTTGTGAATATGTTGTCACATCTGGAATTGCAAATCCTTTTCTTCCTTTCAAAATGTCAGTAATGTTTCTCTGCAGCTACAATGCAGATGCTATCATAGGGCCTGGCAATACAGTTGCACATTCCATGTAAGTTACAAGGTTTGTTATTGAGTTGCACCTCTATATATAACAGGGCTAGGAAATGCTGTTAACATGCAGTTATAATCCTTTGTGGAGCTTGCACAAGTACAACATGAAGTATCTATTTCCTCTCAAGAAAGAAGCAAGATTCCTGGGGCCAAACCTGCAGCAAGGTGAGAGCAGAGTTCATCTGCAGCTTCTTGCTGCAGTCTCTGGTCTGTGGCCACTGCTGAGGCAGCTGAAGCCCACCCATGGGAGAATTGTGTATCAACAGCATCAAGAAGCCATGGGCTACATTTGTTTCCCACTAGACTTCTTCATGGGATCAACAGGATACATGTCCCATTGCTACAGCTGATAAAGATGCTATGCTGTTCTGTTTAGTTATCAAAAGCAATCCTTTCTTTCTGCCCACCTCCAGGGTCTTTTATGAAGCTGCAGAGGTGCTTGGTACCATTCATGCTCCCACCCAGCTTTAGAAACTTCAGAAAACTCTTTTAGGTCCTCCTCTGTCATTACAGGGACTCCAAAAACACTTAAAAATGCCAGTAGTTTTTTTGTCTTTTTTACTACTCAGATGAAGTAAAAATGCTAGTTATTGGCCCAAAACTTTTAAAATTTTAAAATTCTATTTTGAAGAAGTTAACAACAATCAGAGACATTATTGAGGCCTAGACAAGGATTCACGTGTAGTCCCATTGCTGGCCTATAGCCCAGTGTGCTAATCACTTTGAACTTGTCATTTCAATCTCTTGCCTTTTAGTTTCATGATAGGATATGCACAATATTACTTAATTCATAAATATTTTTGAAAGTTATGAACACAAAAAAAAAAAAAGTGCCACAGAAGAAGTCCTAGATCATTATTGTTAGAAAAACATATAATAAAAACTTGAGAACAGTCACTGAGGTACTGCTTGTTAGGGAGATCATCTGTCCTCTGGTTTTGCTTTAAATGACTTGGAATTTGAGGGTTGCAATATGCATCATCAATATCTACTTCTATATCCACCTTTTGTAGCTTTCCCAAACCCTTGTACACTGAAATAACTCTAAAAACTTTGTGTTTGCTATTTTACGTATCTACAGAAGTTATTACAGAAGTGGTGATTTATCGGTGGGTGTCAGTCTCTTTTCCAAAGTAACAAGTGATAGGGTAAGAAGAAATAGCCCCAAGTTGTGCCAGGGGAGGACTAGGATGGATATTATGAAAAATTTCTTCACCAAGAGGGTTATCAAGCATTGGAACAGGTGACCCAGGGAAATGGCTGAGTCACCATCCCCAGAAGTATTTAAAAGATGAGTTGACATGGCACTTAGGGACATGGTTTAGTGGTGGATTTGGTAGTGCTAGGTTAGCAGTTTGACTCGATGATTTTAAGGGTCTTTTCCAACCTAAATGATTATATGATTCTATGATCATAGCTAAAGGCCAGAACAATTTTTAGAGGAAAACTTCTGCCTGATATTTTTCTGTCTAGTTTAAGGTCATATTATTCACAAATATTCAGTGCAAAACCTCTCACTGTAGAGGACTGGGAAGGAGGCACTCATCTCTGTGGGTGCTGTGATTCTCGGAACAGCGCTTGCTTTGAGACTTTGATGTTTCTGAGGCAGTTCCTGTTTTGGGGTTTCTTATGTGCAAGTTGAATGCCTGCTCAGGATACAAATAATGACAAATTGTCTGAATGTGGAAAAAACTCTGGAATGATAAATGTCAACGTTTTGTCTACATATATCCAGAAAACTGTACTCATGAGGCTTCTAAATCAGTGTGCTCTGTTTCTGTTCTTTGAGGTTATTTTTATAACTATTTCCCAAGCAATTGCACATCCTACAATGAGAACTACATATGTCCCAAGATTAAAATATCAGAAATAAGCCATTTTTAAACACTTGATGCTCGAAACAAATGGCAAGCGCTTTCTTTATATGCTAGACGAATATGCAACTCAATTAAAATAAGTAATTGCGTTGTGGAAAAACACAGTACAGATCAGGATAACTATATGTTTCTATTTGGTTTTGTTAAAGCTGTACATTTCCCCCTTAGGCTGATTTAACGTATATGTAAATTTGTCATGTGTTTTTAAAAGGCTTTTTTGTCTTAAAATTCCATTTTTATTCTTTTTTAAGGAGCAATCACACACACACACATATATTCAGGTAAATAGTTCCATGAATAGCCTCAGGGTTCCTTGGTAAGAATGTAATTGTCTGTGCACTGACTCTATAACTGAATTGCCTTTCTTAATAATGGGATATTGGTTTTATAGGCCCCTGACTGCTCCCCTTTAATACCCATCAATTATCTTCTTTACTTTCTTTAATGTCCTTTCTCTTTTTCTTCCTTTGTGTGCCTCGTTTCTTCCCTGTTCCACAATTCCCTGCAAAAGTGCAGCTAGTGCAAGAAAATAATGCAGGAAAATGACTGTAAACTGGCATTTACAGACTCCTATTCATTTCAAACAGACAACTCCTGCACTGCTATTAAATTAACTGATGTTAGAGCTCAGAAACACAAGCAGGCTCACTCCTATCAGTCACAACTGCCTCTCCCAGTTGCTGCTGCCTTCTTGTAATCATTTAGATCCAGAAACCTATAATACTGAAAAATAATTCTTTCTTTGGGTAAGTGTATCTGGGGATAAATTTGAGTAATACATTAGAGAGAACACTGAGGATATCACCACCAGCTACAGATGCCCACTAGTCCATCAATTTCAGTTTCAAAATAGGGCCTAGGAGAAAGCGACCCATGAAACAGGCATCATTGCATCAGTGATCAAATGTTCCAGTGCAGATTACATGAGCTTTCCTCCAGCTTTTAAGAAAAGATTCACTTCTGTGGTGGGAACCAGTATGTGACATTTCAACTCCCCAAACAGTTGAGAAAATTAGTGCTTAGGTCAACTGGGCTAGTAAAAATGTAACTATGGCTTTGCTGGAGTGATGATTGCAATATATACTGTCCAGTAGAAACAAATAGATTCAGCATATGTGACCACAAAACACAATTCTTATATTACTGGTTCTTCCAAAATCATGTAGAGCTGAGAATTTATAAAGAATTTATAGCCCCAGCTTTCTTTTGCTGCAGTGTAACCTCATGGTATTAATTAGCAAATCCTATGAAGAGACTGTGGAAGAGAAAGTATCATTCATTCATAAAATGGAAATGTGCTGTCACAGAGCATTTACTTTGCATGGGCCAACTACTCATAAATCCTCTAGAAATGATCCATCATTGTACTTGAACTTGGATTCTGAGGAAAGAGGGAAGAAGCTCGTACCTTATAAATGTAGTTTATTTTTACACACCTACTAACGTGTTAAACTGCCTTAATAGCTGATGCCTCCTCTGCATGAGAACTGGATGGCAAAGCTGATAGAGGGTGTTGCTGGAAGAGAGCGCACAGACTTCTGTGATAGGTAGCATCAGATTTCAAGGACACCGAAAGATGGTGCAAAGGACAGGAACTGAACTGAATGGGTTGGCCTCAGCTGTTGGCCAGTCAAATCAAACTGCACCTCTGAGCCTGGTTAGCCAGAAAATCCCTTGGGATGGGAGATAGACTCCTACTGAAACATCTGGATATTGTGATTGGCCTTGAGAGGTGGGTGGAGGTGTTACCTTTTTTGATACCACTGGGTACTTAGCAGGAGAACTAGAGCTAGTTTTCAACATTATTTTCCCATTTTGACAATGTTTTTTCACTGAGTTTTAGTATTTTTTTTTTATTTATTTTTTTTTAAATAGAAAACACCACTTTGGGAAAAACTCTCCCAAACAATATGACCTAAACCCCCGTTTTCTATTTTTTTGTTCCTCTACACCTGTCTTCCAATTTTTCCTTTTTTCCTATTTTGCTACAGAAGGATGGAGAAAAGTAAAAATCCACACCTGCAAAACATTAAGAACTTCAGGTTTTCTTTTTTTCTTGAAAAGGTTCTTAAAATCCAAACAAGAGAAACAATAGGAAGACTGGAATGAAAAATTCTGATGACTAATAAGTCATTTGTTGGCAGAGATTTTTGTTTGAGATATCAGGGTTTCTAGACTAGTGTTTTCCGTTTGAGCTTAGAGATGATAATGTGACTGCACAATAGGCATATTTCTGCCTCTGGTTTTATCCCCTACTAAGAATAAATTTTATAATGCTTTAGTCAGAAGCTGGATTTCACCAATGTTAACTGAACAAGCCAGAATACTCCAAGGGGAAGACTACGCAAACACGTGGCTACAACTTAGCAGTTGCTGGCTCAGACAATGAGTAATAGTTGTTTTCTGAAAGAGCTGCTCCATTAGCATGGCAAAAACACAAGCTTGGAATTTGGGTATCTTCAATCTGGTCTAAAGAGAGCAACTTTAGACAACAAGTTTTTAAAATCTTGGTTTCTTGCATCTGATCCCAATCTGATCCCATTAAATCTTTTTGCTTGGATTATAAGCAATTTCTATTGTTATGGTTTAGTAGCTTTTGAAAATCATTTCAGGGAATCTTTTGTTGTCATAAAACAATACCTTCTATTATTCACTCCCTGCCATTAACACTTTTTGTTTTCATATGTTCTATCAATAAAATGTTTACTATCATTCAATCAGTGTAAACGCTGTTCAGGCTCAACTACTGTACATTTCTTGATGAAAAATGTATGACAGTTCTAAAGCCAACTGATCGGCAAGCTAATTTTTTAATCATATGCATGGGTAAAAGTATTTTACTAAAAAGGGGATATGAAAAAGGAGTAGATCATTATTACTGAAGCAGAGACGGCTTTATATTTTTATCTCCTAAAATGCAGCTGAGAAGATCATTATTAAGAAGAGAATGTCATTTTCCAAAAGAATTTGTGGCAGTAACAGCTAGTGAAGCATTTTTTTATTAGCTTCAAGAGGTAATGCCTGTTACATAATACTACAGCAATCGTTTCAGGGCACAAAATTCAGAGCTAGATGATGAGGAGAAACATTCAAGAGGGCACGGATTCAGAAATTTGGTTTAGAAACTTCCACAAATGTAGCATTTTAGATTTCCTGTATTCCATGTAGTGAATGATGAGAACCATTGCTCAGATAGAGTAAGCATAGACCTTTACTACATGATGCAAATATTTCATCTTGCTCTGATAGGTATGGAAGCTGTTTCTCAGTATACAGAAATGAGATCTCAAGCTGTAATAATAATATATTAGATTTTGGGGGGAAGTCCAAAAGAAGAAAACAGAGAAGTTTTTTTCTCAGGGCAGGATGTGCAGAAGTTTCCATTCTGGTATTGAGGGGGGAAAGTTAAACTTCATTTACAATGGTGAATTCATGTTTCAAGCTAAGCTAATTGAATTTCATCTACTTGTCCGCCAGTCGTCATGACTCTTTTATTTCTTTTTGTTTCATCTTCTCCCCAGTAGGCTTCACTTATTGGCACAAATGGATTCTGATATCAAAGTCAATTTCCAGTTGGCTTTAGGACAGCTATTATTTAATTGTTCCCTTTAACTGTCTTTTCTCTGTCACCAGAAGCTTGTGAAAACTCTTATATTTAAAAAAGTCTGTGGGCCAAATTCCCTGCTGGGATATTTCTATGGGGCTACACCAGTAACAAATTTCTCCTAGTAAATTCCACTCTCGCTGCAGTACCTTAAATTTCTCCATCTCTTTTTGTGATAGCTTCTAAAACCTTTATGAAAAATAGCTAAATTGATAACCTGGCCAAATCCCAATAGCAACCTTGCAGCCCAGCAACCCACAACATCCATTGCTTCTCCCCTAAGTTACTGAGGAGAACTGCTGGAAAGGGGCTCGTGGCCTGGGGTTGCAAAGCAAAGCATTTGGAAGGAGACAGGCTCCCTTGCCTGGCTGAAGGGAGACGTGTTACTTTGCACCTCCTTGTGTCATCACTCACCACGGTAAGAGGGAGGCACTGGGAGGGACCCTGCAGCATCCTTCGGTTTACCAGCCACAATAGTTGTATTAAGAGACAGTTTCTCCACAAGGCAAGTTTGAGCATGAAAAGGGATAAAATAACACACAAAAAGGTGAAGTGGGGCACTGGATGTCATGGCACCTCAGGAATCTCCATACAATGTTCCACAGCACAGGGAAACATATCCTTAATCTTAATTCACAGGGTGAACCACTCTGGGGGCATTGCTCCTTACGTTGGGACTCACTGTACTTATGCTGGTAGGAACAGGTGTGGCGTCAACTAAGCCCTCGTGAAAAATGTTGTTTGAGTAGCTGGTGGCAATGAAAGAAGAGACAGTTTGTAATCCTAATCCTATCTCATTTTCTAGTCAGAGAGGTTCTGGAGATCATTTTTTAACATTTGACAAACAGCACAAGGATGTACTGAAGACAAAATTACTCCCTTCTCAACTAGTGGATCAAAATCTGCTTTAGTTTTCTAAGGGTCAAGAAGGTGTGAAGAAGGTTCAGAGGAGGTTTAGACATATCCTTTAGAATATGACTGCAAAATTTCTTTGTAGTTATTAGTTATTAAAGAACTGTTGATTGACAGATGAGCAGTGTGTGCATTTATGCTTCAGAGCACTACAGTGTGTAAATAGGTGAGCAGTACCCTGAACTATTGTTGCATTCAGCTGGAAAGCTGCAGAGATAATTGGTCTGGACTCAAAAGGAAATAGAAGCTAGAACAGGAGAGATAATTTGGGGATATCATATTAACAAAAGGAAAAGAAGGTCATTCCTCTGAATATTTTTTTGCACACTTACAGCAACCTGAATCTGACAAGCCATCAGAAAAGCCAGAGACAAAGATATTTGCATTTCTAAACACACCAAATGCTTAGAAGCTAAAGTCTTTTCTGTAAGGTCATGAAACCTTTCTAAACAAAGCCAATGTGAAGAGCTGCCTGTAGGAAACATCTCCATTAAGAGCTCTTTTCTGAACCTTTTTGCATCAGAGCTTTGTCTATGTCACATGCTCTTCATGCATGTTTCCTGCTAGCTCAGGGGGGCACAGTCAATCCTAGGTAAGATGTATTCCCAAGAAAGGCTCAATTAAGGGTTCGCTTCTGGTGTGTTTAAAATGGTCCTGTAGTAATATTTATTTTTATGCTGACATATATGTCATCTCAGTAAATCCTTCAATTGTACCGTAGATGTAAGATTCTAAACAAAATAATCCTATGGACAAATAAGCATATGGATTTAAACTTTAAAACAGGACACTTTTAGACAATACAGTCGTAACTCATGGATATAGTCAGGAGGCATCTTTAATTTACAGTTAGCTCTCTGAAGGCACTTGGGTATCACAGTGCTCAAATTTGTGTCCTGTGCTGAACTCTGGTGATTCATAAACTCTCAAATTAATCCATTTTCTCCCTGATACATCATGTGAGGGCAGAAAGCTCATGTAATGAGAGTGGGAGAGTACAAATAAGCGTCTGCAAAAATTGCATGCTAAGAACATTGCTGCTGGAAGAATCTTGGTGGGGTGGGTGGGGTGGAGAGACATGTTCTCAGGGTGTCAGGCAGCTAATTGGGCTTCAGGAGTGCACCTCTCTTTCCTTGCTATTTACAGGAATATCATGAGGTATATTTGGGTTAGAAATTTTAACCTTATTTCTCATGGCTTTCCCCTAACCACAACTCTGCAGGGTAATCTGACAGGGAAAGTCACTGATTTTCACAGGTGAAACTCTTCCTTCATACAGAGAATAATTTAAATATCATTTTGCCCAGAGTAAAGTCTAACCCAAGAATTTAAGTCTTACAGCATTCATGAAAAAAAGCAGAGACCTGAGCTTCAGTCCTGAACTCTCTAATGCTCAGTCTGAAGCAGGAAGAAAATCACAATTTCTGTGGCCCAGCAAATGTGTAATTATATTTGGCAGGGAACAATTTTGACAAAACCGAGTGAGAGGCACGAAGGCACAGACAGAGCTTGTAGCAAGGCTGTCAGGTCAGGCAGCAAGTCGACTCAAGGGCTGGAAGAGAAATCTTCCACAGCCCTGAAGAGCTGGTGGGAGAAGGGAGATATTAATATATTCCCATATGCTTTTGTGTGAGCAGTTGCTGCAGCCCCAGTTCTGGCTGGACTCAATTTGCCATCAAGGGAGAATGAGGAACGGCCGCTTTGTGAGTCCCAGCAAACCCCTGCCCTGTGGTTCAGCCCAGGTCATGGCAGAGAATGGAGAGAAACACAGCTGCTCAGGGAGCTTCCATGTGAAAGTCTTGCAAGGAGGATAAGCAAAAAAATCTCACCCTACATTAATTCCTGCACATAGTAGGGGAGATCACACAAGGGCACGTCTGCTGAGGAGCCCCAGCCTCACACTGCTTTCAGGTCCTGCAGGCACAGGAGATGAAACCCGACATGTGCAAATGGTTACAGCAGAGTCCTCACACGCAAAGCTTGTTTGTCCAAACAGACTGTGCACTCACAGGATCTCATAAGTGATCTGATGGCACGTCCAAGAGGCTCTTTATGAAAGATTTGTTCCATTAGTGCTTTAATAAATATTCCCTCTGTATCACAGAGAATATTAACCTCTAATACCAGTTCCATCCCTATATTTTACTCTCCACCTCCAGAACAGGATTAGCTGTGTACGCTAAAAGAAACCTTATTAAATAATGGTAATTAAAAAAAATATTATTTTTTTTTTTTTTTTTTTTTTTTTTCTGGCTTTGTATTTGCAACTGGATTTTTTTCAAAGAAAAACATTTTTAAAAAATATTATATAAAAAAATTTTTTTTTTTTTTTTTTTTTTTTTTTTTTTTTTGTGGTTGGACTCGATGATCTCTGAGGTCCCTTCCAACCACTGCAATTCTGTGATTCTGTGATCATTCCTTATAGTCCTATTGTTACTGTTTCTATTTGTCAACTAAGGTAATGAAGTAAGGAAATGAAATGTTCTTTGGTTTTGAGATTGCTAGTGAAATTATGCAGACAGATCATTTTCCAATCTTAAATCTAAATAATTCAGTTACCATAGGATCAAAGTATGTGTTACACTGCGCTCAGTTTTCCACACATTGATTCATCCTTGTTCCCCTTAGCACATTTTCCCTTTGATTTTATAATGCTCATAAAAGCAGTTGGCATTGAGTATGGTCAGCATCCAGATTGCTCATTATCACACTTATTGTTCTAAGCCTTATGTTCTCCTCCTCCTCTTGTAACCATTTATACTTGAGAAGTAAAACCTTACTTTGTGTGTACATTGGTGTAAGCATTCAGAAAAAAGTAAAATCTCTTGCATTCTTACTGTAGCATACAAAAGCAAATATTGCAAAATGGCTTAATCTTTGTTTTTCTAAACGAAAATTCATAAAGTAAAATACAATAACATAAAACTGGTGATGCTTATACTCACCTTCTTCTGATCTACCACAGCAGCTGCATCCTCCTAGAAAAATTAGACTTCTCATAACGAGGGTGTGTTTTATTGGCTGCATTTGATGATTGTTGTGATTTAACCCCAGCCAGCAGCTAGAACCTTGCAGCCACTCACTCCCTCCCCTCACTTGGGACTGGGGAGAGAATCGGAAAAATAAAAGTGAGAAAACTTGTGGGCTGAGGTAAAGAGAGTTTAATATGTAAAGCAAAAGCTGTGCATGCAAGCAAAACAAAACAAGGAATTCATTCACTGCTTCCCATCAGCAGGCAGGTGTGCAGCCATCTCCAGGAAAACAGGGCTCCATCACATGTAACTGTGAAGACAAACACCACCACTCCAAACACCCCCCCTTCCTTCTTCTTCCCCCAGCTTTATATACTGACCATGATGTCATATGGTATGGAACCTTGGTGGGATCAGCTGTCCTAGCTGTGCCCCCTCCCAACTTCTTGTACCCTCCCAGCCTACTTGCTGGCAGGGCCATATGAGGAGCAGAAAAGGCCTTGACTGTCTGGCAACAACTGAAAACGTCTGTGCACTATCAAAGTATTTCTCATCCCAAACCCAAAATATAGCACTACACCAGCTGCCAGCAAAAAAAAAACTAACTCCATCCCAGCTGAAACCATGACATGAGGACTAGTGGAGTAAAACACCTGATGAACTTTGATGTTACAAGCCATGGACCTTTTCTTCACCATTGCACCTTTCACAGAGCATTATTCTACAGCAGCTATGGAGTTGCCCCTCGTTAACAGTGATGTGAGTCAGGCCTCAGCAACGTTCTCCAGTCATTTGATAGCAGAGAAGAAAGTATTCCTCATATCATTCTGTAAGTATGTTTTTTATAGTCTGTAATTTTTATAGACAGTCCCACACGGAGGGACACACTTGGGTGCCTGATAAGTCCTTTTTAATAATGTATTTCAAAAGCCTCTTTGTGCTGAAATCTTTCAGGCAGTTACTCTAATCACCTTAGTCTATCCTTATGTGTGTGAATACCTACTTTTAAATCTCTTTCTTTTCCTTAGCAAAGAATTATTTTGAATTTTTATCATGCCTAACAATGAGGTCCCAATTATAAGGAAGCCTCTTGTTTCTATCACATTAAACATAAATAGCAATAAAACTAGTCTTTTCTGTGGCTACTTCATACAACTCTAAACATAAGGTACTTGAACAAACATATTTTTGGCTATCATAATGCAGATTTTAATGCTTTTCTAAGTGTTCTTTTTTTTTTTTTTTTGCTACTAGCTACAAAACTTATCCTTGTTACACAGAAAGTTTCTGATTCACATTTGCGCCGAACCTTGCAATTCTCCAATTCACCTTATTTTAGACTGTTCTTAAAATTCTCCTGGAAGAAAGAAAAGTGAGGTGAAATTTTTATAAGAACAAAATATATTTAAGGTTACAACTTTATTTTTAGCTCCCACACCTGTTTTTCTTTGATTAACAAAATTGGTTTGAAAATTGCCAGATGTACTTGAAAAAGTTTTTTTAAGATTTCCTTGATTATACACATCAGTTGGCTTTGCCACTGAATTTTCTTGTTTGCTTTATCAATTGGTTAAAGAGATGATGTTCTGCAGCCATCTGAAAGACAATCCCATTATAAAGAAATCTAGGGGACTTGAGCAGATCGTTGGAATGGCCATAATAGGTGTACCGAGTTAGAAATTCTGAGTGCTGTAAGGCTTCGGGGGAATTGTAACACTGACATTCAAATCTTGGAAGTAGGCACAAAAGTGCTGCAAGAGGGACTGAAAAAAAAATTGGGAGGTTGCTGACGAGAGGGATGAAAGATTAACTCACAGCTCCACCTGCAACTCAGTATCACAGCTCCAGGTACCATCACAAGTACTTCTGTCTAACAAGCAACCCTTGAAGTCTGACAGACTGTAGAGCATTTCCTGCTTTAGAGCCATATAAGAATAACCTTTCTCAGCTCATAAGTCACGTAGCCAATCCATGACATGTGAGTACCCAGAACCGAATTGCTTGTCAAAGTCAGTGCTGTCCTTGACTTGAGCAGGCTTTGGTCTGGAGGGTTAATTTTGTTGGTTTTTTACTCTAAAATATATAATTTAATTCAGACCAGAAAAAAAAAAAAAAGAAGAAAAATAGACAAAAACTTCAAAGCATTGTTTTGGCCACATCCCTGGACTGGTGCTGCTGCTACTGTATCAGCCCTCGCAGATGCTTGCCCAATCTCTTCTTGAAAGCCCTCAATGACACATTGTCCTGAGTTGGGCTCTTGCCTCCCTATCGTTTGCAAAGTTTTTCTTAACATCCAGCCAGAATCTTCTGTCTTCCAAATTAAACCAATTTCTCTTTGTTCCTCCTGGCAGGCATATAAAACAACGGATCTCTATTCACTTTCTGTTCAAACAACCAGGACCGGTAAACTTTTCCCACAAACACACACACTGTTCTAAGAGATCTCTCTGATTTATTGTTTCTCTGTTCAATAGGAAGCTGGACTGTTGCTGGATGATGATTTTGAGACCTTGCAAGAATTACAATCTAGTCTAATTTGTAAATAAGATTTCAAAATTAGGAAAACCCAAAACAAACTCAAAACACTCCCCCAAAAATCACCAAATCCAACTTGGGTATCCAACATCAGGCACTTGCCCTTCTGCTTCCTTGAATGACAACCTGTAGTGAAATAAATAATGAAATGAAGTCATACTGTGCTGCAGCTATTCCATCCCAGAATATGCCCCACATTGCACATTTGTTGTGCAAAGCCTGTGCAATGCAACCTTGCATCTCTCTACAGCATCTCCTGCATGTCTTTAACCCCTGCTCATCAGATCATCTCGAGGGTGAAGGTCAGTGCCACCATGTAAAAGAAAAAGAGCAGAAGTGGGTGAGCTGGGATGCCATGATTTGTTCAAGCCACTGCACAGAGAGGATTGAACAAATGTTTGGAGGCATCTGTTAGAATTTCTTATTCCTTTGGTTGAGCCTTTGAATATGTGCACTGAGGCAGATGATCTGTGAGTAAAAGTGATTCACACTGAAATGGAATTTTATTACAAAATTCCAACAATCACAAGCAGATTCTTCTTTGCGTTGCATTGTAATTCTCAAAATGTAGCCTTCCCTTTCAAACAATTAAGTACTTCTTTTTTAGTGGCTAGGTTCTGAAATGATCAGATCCCTCCCTGTGTTCAACCTTATACATCAGAGTGTTAAGGGCTTGATGTACACAGGACTAAGGAATCTCTGGGTTTTCATGCAAATCACTCCACGAGCACAAGTCTGCTCTTTCTTCCAAGACTACAGCTGCCATGTGGAGTACGGATGGCTGCTTCTGCATCCAGCTCTATAGGTGGTGGAAGACAGCCAGGTAGAGAACACCTGTGCCAAGGGACAGCACATGCATGCATGCTGTTTAAGATGCTCCAGGAGGCACGACGGCTTGAGATGAGGCAGTAACTCATTCTTTCCGTTTTTTCACTCAGTCAGAGTATACATAGCAATAATTCTTCATTTCTTGACCCGAACTCATTCAGTTGTTTGTAAAGCAGCTACAAACCTGGAATGAATCTTTATGGGTGTCCATGGCAAGGTGTTGGCAGTGGGAAGGCTACAGGTGATGCCTCTGGGAAAACATATTTAATAAAGGGCAAGATGCTACACAGTGGAGAGTGGAGTGACCATAAAAGTGTGAGAAACAGCTCCACAAGCACAAAGGCCAACGAAGAAGGAGGTGGAGGATGTGCTTCATGGAGGACCACATCAGAGCAGATATCCACACTGCAGCCCATGGAGGACTCCACACCAGAGCAGGTCAATACACCCTTAAGGAAGCTGTTGCCCATGTGGAACCTATGCTTGCAGCAGGAGAAAAGTGTGAGTAGGAAGAAGCAGCAGAGAGGAATTGTTATGGGCTGCCACAGCCCTGTGCTACTCAAAGCAGAAGAGTTAGAATCAAGAATGAAGGAGTAAAGCTGATCCTGGGAAAAAGGATAAATGAAGGGAAGGTTGTTTTAATTTTGTCTTAATTTCTCACTATCCAAATCTATTTAAATGAAGTTATTTTTTCCCAAGTCAAGTCTGTTTTGCCCATGATTGCAATTTGTGAATGAGCTCTCTGTTTTTATCTTGACCCATGAGTTTCTTGTGTTATATTCCCTCTCTGCCCTGCTGAGGTGGGAGAATGAGAAAGAGGTGGGTGTCCGACAGCTGGCCAAGGCAAATCCACCACAGAATCATTGCATTCAGTGCTTGTAAAAGGTTCTTTTAAAGTATTTTTTAGGCTGGGATGAAAGACAGGAGTCACTATGTGTTTTTGATCCTCAAGCCTGGTTCGCCAGCATTTGTGCATGCTTTTGTGTTTTAGGTATTTTTTTTTCTTTACCCTCACCTCTACAACCAGCTCCTGAATTTCAAGGCATTTTACCTTTGAAGAGCAGACTAGAGATCTACTGATCTCTAGTAGATTTTTTTTTCCCTTTGATCATATTACAGATAGACTTGGTAACATTACTTATTTGAGGTTTCACAACATCTTGGATTATAAATTCCTGGTTTCAGTTGCTTATGATATTGCTAATCTTCAGGTTTTGGAATACATGATTTCTACAGTGCATGTATACTGAAATATTTTTAGAGAAATATAAACCAATGTATTTTAGTCAGTTCTGAAAATGAAGTCATTGAAAAATGATATTTTGTCCATCACAAAAATGGAATAATTCAGAAGCAAGTATCCTGAAAATGGTTTACATTTTTGTTTTTAATGAACAAAGACAGGTGGTCCTGCTTTGGCACTAACCCCAGCCTTTCAGAATCCACTCTTCCTAATTGATGCATTCATTCCTCAACCTTATATCTAACTTTTAGGGGAAGTAAGATTTTCTTATGATTGAATGGAAACCAGGAGCTCTCTGTTCATTTCTTGGCACTTCATCAGAATCATTATCTTTTTAAATGATAACTGTATCTCCATCCCCTGCATTTATTTTAAAACAGCTATTTCCTTTCCCCTATCTTTTATCTGACCTGACAATTATATATGTATCAGGGCTGAAACGCCATCTGTGTGTTTGTGGAATGTTTATTCCACTAAGGCTGTGCCTTAAATTGATAACTTTTGATGTTGTCATAAAAATATAATCTGGAAAATTGATCAAGACCTGGAGAGTCTGGATAGAAGAAGAGAGTAATATGAAACACTGGGGTTTATCTGAGCTGCATCAGGAAATTCATGCAGCTGACATGAAATGGTAGTTATCACTAGTATGGGTTTATCTCTCTTCTTCCGCTGTAATACTGGGGGATCTGATAGAGTAGGGATATCTTTCCGTCTCTCACCACACTGTTAAACCACACCCACGGCCATCAGATCTGAATGCGAGGGCTCCACAACACAATGTGATATATCTGATGCCTTTCAAACAGACATTATTAAAAGTAATAATAACACTGGTAATGTAGCGCCTTATGCTCCAGATAATCTTTAGGGTGCTGTAGCTAAGGAAGACCCAAGAAGAAAGACCACAACTTTTATCAAAGAAAATGTCTTAAGTTGTCAAATGAATGAGAAACTTCATATATTGCAGTTCTGTAGACAGGTGAAAATTCTAATGTTGAGCTATAAAAGGTTGAAAAATATTTGGTACATTAATTATTTTATTTTTTTTTCGGATGAGATCTCTGTGGTTAGTTTCTTCCTAATGAGGATGTGGAGCACAGATGGGACATCTAAAGAAATCCTCGTCATCATTAGTATTCCATATTCTGTAAGCACAGGAGACTATAACATCACAGCTCAAAACACAGGTCCTTCATAGATTATCTAAATTATATCTTTTGTTAGTTGATGGTAGTAGTACAATCCAGGCTCTGCTTTATGAAATCTAGCTTAAAGTTCAAACTATCATGTATTTACACAGGACATGTTTTAGCATGGCTAATACACAACTACAGAGCACTATACTCATTATTCATTTACCTCGGTACTAGGAGTACTGGATGTCTGAAGGATAAAGTCACCAGAATTAACACACAGGTTTAATCACATCAGTTGTTTCCAACCTTCAACCACACCCAATTTGCATAACATAAGCTTATTTATAGGCTTTTGGACATTACCATAGGGCTGTAATAATGTATAAAGGGGACTCCAAGTTCTGGTAATTGTTTTCTTGGCTTAAATATTTAGTGCAATTTTTTTCCATGCCATTATGTTTTATTATTGAAGCGTACTAGTGCATTTACCAGGTGGTTCCCTGGGCTAAATGTAGTAATTGTTATTTTGTTGCAATGGTGATATTAAATGAGACCATTGTTTGAAAATTTTCCTCTTGTCTGGGCCAAAGAAAAGGCAAGCAGAAAAGAGCTACAGAAGCACTACAAGGATGATCTGATTTCTGAAAAATAAGCTTTATCATGAGGACATAATGAATAACAGTCTATTTAGCCTATTCAAAAGAAGGTTAAAAGACTAAGATCACAATCAAGTAGTATCTAATTGTGTAAGAATTATGACTCTTCAATGCAGATTACAGAGATTCAAATTTTAGAGGCTGAAGCTTGATGTACTTGAATACACAAATTTTAAGCGAGGATAACTAGCCGTTGGAACAACCTATTAAGGGATGTGATAGCTCTTCTAATCAAGTCAGAGTGCTTTTTTAAAGACAGATTATAGCTTAGTGTTATAGCCTTGATGCAGAAATGATTGGTGAAGGTCTTTGGTCTGTGTTGTGCAGCAGAGTCAGACTAGATTTTCATAATGGCCTTTACTGTCCGTAGTAATCTATGCATATAAGATTTCACCATGGCTAAGGGCAGATGTGGGTGGCATAAGCAAGTAACTCCTGTTTTAGAGCCTTTATGTCAGAGACTTTTCCCTGCATTCTCCCTTACCTCCCATGGGAGCAACGGGAATGGTATTCTTCCCATTATAGGTTTAAGAAGAAACAGTGTGATCAAAAAAACCCCCTTTCATAAATGTCTTGGAACATTTCACAAGAGAAGTTAAAAATATAAAAATTGAAACTGTTCAAACTAGTTAGACAGCACTTCTGAGTGCACAGAAATTAAACAGGCTATTCCTCAGGGAGATTTCAGTATGTTCCTCGATCCCAGTTCAGCTGCAACTTTCTATAATTCGTCTGAGGAGCAATCTTTTAAGTAATCTACAGTAAGGAAGGAATCTAAAAGAACTCACCTACTACATTGCTCAGCCCAAAGGAATAATCACCATGAACCATCCCTGACTAAAAACCTGACTTAAATGCTTTACTTACGGAGATTCCAACCCATTGCAATGTCCAAAATTTCTAAGTTATTTTTTTCTAACACAGATGGCCTCCGTAGCAGACTTTATTATAAGTCATTACTATCTAATAAAATTATGCTTCCAATACTAATTACAGTAAATCCATATAAAATATAAATGAAAACAAGATAAGGGCACATACACATAAAGAAGGTGGATGCAAAGAAGAAATATCGTGATGGATTTTTCTTTTTATCTTTTCTGTAAATTTGTAATGGTTGAGCCCATGGCCATCCAATGATGTAATCTATGAAATTCAGATTCTAATTTCTCTGTCCTCTTTATTAGGCAGGAAAACTCTTAGGGTTCACTTTCTGTTGCACATCTCATAGATGTTACTACTCTGAAATGGAAAAAAAAAAAGCAGTACCTAGAATTTGAGGTGCAGATGAATGAGGGTGCCCCAATGCAAAAGGGCTCTGCTTAATGACCATCAAGTTTTCATGAGAATAAACCTATTTATTAATTATTTTTCCCCATTCTCTGCAATCTACACGCTCTCCACTTGAAGCTAACTACTGATATGAAACAATCATGTCCAAGGGGAGGTCTGGGATCAGTGGTGAAGCTGAGCGGAGCATCTACTGGAAAGGCAGATTGAGAAATATATCTCGCTTTGGGATGAGTTTGTCTAGTATTTTAAAGTCTTTCCAAAGGAAAATGGTTCTTTCTGAGTAGGAGGATATGACCATATTTAACTGTGTATGTAGAAAATCTGTGTCCATTGCTTAAAAAAAGAGTTAAAAATCAAATCAATTGCCTTTGGAAACATTCTTGTGACCTTTTATGCCAAACATACAACTGCAGGAGGCTGCTAAGAGCTAGTTTCACTTAAGCCTTCACAGTCATTCACCAGGACGACAGCTCAAAGGAAAAATCTGTATTGTCAGATAAACAAGCTGTGGTTTCTGTACAACAAAATGGCACTAAAGGCTCTCTGTTAAGAACAGAGGCATGAAAGCATGTAAGAAGAGGAGAAATCCAAATTTGTGTAGCACAGTTGTTGCGAAAAGAGAGAAAGGGACAGTGTATAAAGAGCATCTTTTCTCCCCCTCAGAAACTGCCAGAAAAAAACCAAGAAGAGATTGCAGCAGCTGTTACAAGGGGCTGCTGCTGGGCATGAGCAGGAGGGATGAAAGGAACAGTGTACCTGGTGAATATTCTTTCATATGTTTTCTCACCACCCTTTTACCTCCTCTGTAATTGTCTCATCTACTAGGAAGTATCTGTTTTCTATTTTAGGTCTTACCCTGATTATGTAAAGGGGCAATTTTCTTTCTACAAGGTCAGACTTCTCTCACTGCTGTATAGTCAAGGTTTAGACCTCTAATAACAGACATAAGCCCATTAAACCAGAATCTCATCCGTAATTCTATCACTCAAAAAAATTAGCTCTGGTACCCAAAGCTTGGGAAATTATTCAAATGGTCATAGCACATTTGAGATTGAATCTGAAAGGCTTTACACTGCAAAGCTGAAAACCTGACAGTCTCTTTCACAAGGAGGCCTGAAATCAGGTAGCAGATTATAGGCTTTTGTGAATCATAAGGGAAAAGAGATGAGACTGGTCAGAAAGAGACTGAGTGTCTAACCTACCCAGGATGACTAATGAGGGCCTCTCAGAATTTAAAAGGACCAGGTAAAAGCCTGTATGATGTTTTTAACATTTTTGAGAGACCAAAATCTTAGGAAAGCCAGAGTGAAATTAAAAATTAAACTTTCTATCAGCTTCTGGGTTTCCGTTGCTGTCTCATTCCTTTCATTCCATGGCTCTAGCAATGGGTACCGTGAGATGATTTTGTTCAAATCCCACCTGAAATCTTCAAATAATTCAAAATATTTGGTCTTTTAGGGAAGGTCAGGAAGATATCAAGCAATTTGCCTCCTGCAGTTCTAATAATTTTGGATGTCACCTTTAAAACCTAGGTGCTGGGTGAGATGGTAGAATTGGATCACTTGACTTCAGGAGATAAAAGATGTTAAGGGTGCCTTAGTTTAAACAGCACTTCACTGTATGGTCAAGCATAAAAAGGCCCTGAAAGCATCCCTGAGAAGGATAATACTGCTTATGTTGGTGTCCTAACGAATCAAGTGAAGCTTTCAGGCCTCTCTGAAGGATGCTGGCCTTGCTTTCAAAGAGTTTAGGGACCGTAATTTGTAATTATTTCCACCAACTTGGTAACATACTTATCCAAACTCCAAGAAATTGCACTTTTGTATTGATTGTGACTTTCTTTTTGTGAAATCGGACTGACTTTAGTGGTACAAAAACATCATGATGGAAGTGGTTAATTCAATCTTTAAGTTGCAGTGCAGCAGTCAGAGAAAGCTTTTAGTCCTTAGGTAACTTGACAAATTTAATTTAGGGTTTCTGCTTTGGGGATATGCTTTTGTGATTCCTGCTATTCATTTTGTGTTGTGCTTGCTGCTGCCTGCTATTCTGCATGGTAGCTGAGAGTTAAAAAGTTTGTGCTATTTTACTTACAGGTTTTGTAAACTGGAGGGGGCGGGTGAAGGGGAGGAAGGTAGACAGACAAGGAAAGAGAGACTAACAAGGGGAACACTCCCACCAGCTCAGCACAGTGAACAACCAAAACAGGGTGCTTGTTTGGTGACTATCCAAGACCTAGGACCTGATCCTTTTCCTGTTAAGATTGGTGAATATTTGAAATAAGTCTCTGAAGACTTAAGGGAGAGATTTCTGTGGCACACTGAACTGGATGGCTGGTGTTACAAAGGGATCTGCCATTAACCCCAGTGCTGGCAGCTGGGTACCTTTCCGTCCCAACACACTTTTTACTGGGAAGCTACAAACCACTACCACGGGCAAAATTTGGTCTTTCAGTGTCCCTTTTCTTTAACAGTTGTAAATCTTAAAAAAAATATATATATATTCTTCATAGCTCTTCTAGCCTCAATTTTATGATAAAATAAACTACAGTTTCCCAAACAATGCCTGAATCTCTTCCAGCATGAAATTTCATTGTTTTGCTACCAATACAAGCGCTGAAGTTGTCAGTGTAACATTTGAGCTAAGCAGGCTTGACACTTAAATGCAGGTGGGTGACCTGGGCCTCCTGGACTCCCAGTTCTCCTGTATGGTCACCGACTGACGAAGATCCTGCAAACACTGGGAGGACTGGAGGATTCACTGAAATAACTGACTTGTGGCAGGGTAAGTAGGGCTATTTGCAGCTGTAAAGGCAGAAATGTAATAATTACTCTGTTCCTCAATTCATTCAGCTGGAAAACAGGGACCATGATGCTTGCCTGCTTCTTAAGGGGCTGTGAGCCGTAATTAATTAGAATCTGCAAAATGTTTGAGGATTTTTGCTTGAGGGCATTTTGCATACAAAATATTTTTCTGTTTAGTCTTCTGAAATTATTAATTGTGTTATAAAAGCATCAAATGTCATAAGTAGGAATTGAGCCCCACTACAAAGTCAGCCCCACAACCAAAGCCAATCTACATCCCAGCAATTTCACAGCAAGATAAAGGAAACAAGCATGGGAGGGAGAAGAGAAAGACTCACAGAATCATGCATTTCCATGGGGCTAGAGCAGAGAGAACTAGTTTTAAGATGGTTCAGTTACTTTGGCTACATAGCTTTACCTGTAAATTAGTAAATTTGGAGGTTGGTTTTTTTTGCCTTTCCAGACCTTCTGCATTGAAATCTTTCCATTATTACTTACCTCTAGCTTTGTTCCAATCTATTGCCTGCTTTTTTTTACTTCAGACTTCTTCAGGAATGAAAAATCTATGAACATCTTTATTCTCTTGGTCTTTTTGTCAAACTTGAGGTTTTGGTATGGTTTAACCCCAGCTGGCAGCTGGCAGCTAAGCACCACACTGCTCGCCACCAACCTACCAATGCCCAGTCTGTTCCCAGGTAGCAGCACCCCCCAGACAACTCCCCCCCAGTTTTTATACTGATCATGGTGTCATATGGTATGGACTATACCTTTGGCCACTTTCAGTCAGCAGTCCCGGCTGTGCTCCCTCCCAACTTCTTGTGCACCTCCAACCTTTCCACAGACAGGGCACGAGAAGCTGAAAAGTCCTTGACATAGTGTAAGCACTACTTAGCAACAGCTAAAACATCAGTGTATTATCAACATTCTCATACAAAATCCAATACACAGCACTGTACCAGCTACTAGGAAGAAAATTAATTCTATTCCAGCCAAAACCAGGGCAGGTTTTAATATCAAGATTACATTTTCATTCAGTAGTCTCCTATCAGGAAAGCTGTCACTACAATACCTCCAGAACAACATATTAAATCCTTGTTTATAAATTAGGCATTGACTTCTCATCCTGACACATGGCTAAAAACTAGACCCCCTACTTTGTTAATGAATGGCTCTGAAGTCATGAAGCAAACCAGCATCACTCAAATATTAATTTTCTTATGACTGTAACTAAGATTTATGGTCCAAATGCCTGGGGTTTGGCTCAGTTTTATTACTAATTTATTAATATAATACTGCATCACTGTGATTAGACAAAATGAAGATTTTCATCTTCATGATTAGCAAACAAAATCTTGTTTTTAATTTATTTAATCACCTTTATATAATTTTATCCTCCATTGTTAGAGCTGAATATTTATTAATTTTTTCTATTTTTCATTTAACAAGAGCATTTAGTATTTCACCACAGTTGAAGCATCAGGAAGTAAACTTCAAAATCAGAACAGAGGAACCAGTTTAGAATGTTTTACAGATTATTTTTCTAAGGATTGGAGACTAACTTCCCATTATGTTTTTCCCATATTTTTCAAATTATATCATTTGACTGCTGCAGACTAAAACCCAACAGGCATGGAAGATAACATAAACAACTAGTTTCAATTTATAGTATATAACATTTTGAAAGAGAAACTGAGAAAGCAGACTTGTTTTCTGCAGATTTAAATCTACCACTCACATGTCTGTGCCACTGTTACAAATTTTAGTGGATATTTAGGAACACCAAGAAGGCTGCATATCAGTGATGTGAACAGACTAGCTGCAACACGTTAAAAAGTCTGGCTGAAAACCCTCAGCTCAGTAAAATCAATCAGAGCTTTATCATTCCATTTCACAGTACCAAGATTTTCAATCTTGCAAGTATCACTTTATTCTTAAAAAAAACAACCAAACAAACATATGAAAGGAGATCACAGAAGTGAGAAATGAAGTCTTTTGCAGTCTGCCTGCTGCTTAGTAAGCTGAGTTAATCACTTCAAATTATTTCTGACAATGGCAGGGAGGAATCCTTAGTAATGCTCAGCCCATCACTTTTCCAATGGATCTTCATATTCTTTGTCAAAAATATCATATATATCCTGTACCTGATGAGAAACCATAGCGCCTGAAACTAAGGCATGGATTTTGCAACCTGATTTGGGGAGATGACAATTAAACAGGTGGTAAGTGCCAAATACCTTTTATTTTTTGTGTGAGAGATTTATAAAACCATGAAGTCAAGCCTTGTGGAAAGGATTGTCATGGAGAGGACTGTATGCTCTTTACCTTCCTCACATGGGGATGAAAACATCAGATTGTGTTTAGTGGAAACTCAGGAGAAATCTCAGTTCACATGCACAGAGATTTATAGGAAAGTTAAAGGATGAAAGTGACAGAATATTATTTCTCAGCAGCAGCATGTAACAATCCCCTGGGTTCATGCAACTTCAGATGTGTTTCTTACACACACACACACACCCCAAAAAACCACCAAAGCAAAACTAAACCAAAACACCAAAAGCTAACAGAAAGATTGGGTTAACACAGCTTCTTCCAAAAAATAAGCTCCTCTCCTTCCCCCTAAAAAGTCACCTGCCTGTCTCTGAAACCATTTTGGTTCTACCAGCCTCCCAAAACTAGCCAAGAAGACCTGAGAGGAAGGAAAGCCAGCAAAGTGATGAAATAAAGGATCGGTAATTTTCTTTGACATCAAGGTTGGACTTGGATAAAGCTACTGACCTCAGTCTTGTACCAGCTTCACAAAGAGGTGAATCAGGTACAAAAGCATTAGACGGGTCAAGTGTGAATGCTCAGGTCTCTTTCCTATTTCAGATACAGAAATTAAGGGCTCACCCTTGTCAGACTTAACTACTTCATCCAGACAGTGCTAGTCTTGTTCCTCCAGCAGAGCCCTCGCTGCTGTGGCAAACTAGACTATTTCTCAGGGCAAGCTCTGGGACACCCAGTAGACAAAATGCCATTAAAATCACTGGACCTGCATCAATGTGCTAAACATAATTGTAACAAAAGATTATCCTTTACCCATTTTAGCACTGTAAAAACCAGCCCCAGTATGAGGGAACATTACTGGCTCAGGCCATATTTAATCTAAAGATACAGCAGAACCCTAGAAAGCCAATTGATTGCTTCAAAGCAGTTAGAGCTAGTTTATTCAAGCAATCAGTCTTGCAATTAACGTGTTCAATTTTTAAGAGCTTGTCATTTAGTGGTACCAGGGCCAGAGAAACAAATATCTCTGATCGCTATGAGAGGTTCCAGGGCTTTTTCCAGACTGACCATCCACTGACGCTTTGCTTAGGTTAATGAATGAAATATTGTGTCACACGCTGTAGTAAGATGTCTTGAGAAGAGACGGTAGCACCGTGAAGTGTGGATCCCAGGACTATAGCCAGATGTCAGCAGAAGGGAAATCCCTGTCACTTTGCAGGGCAGCCGAGTTGTGGTTAAGGCACAGAACTTCAAAGCTCTAGTGAAGAGACTGGAGGGTGTGTGATGGGTAGGGAGGAGAGCGACTCTGCCCCTTGCTTGGGGAGGAAGATGTCAAAGGGCCTTTATATCAGGCCCTCTGAAATAGGGGGCCCTGCCCGATATATAAGGCCTGAGGAAATTAACAGGTGAAGGATTTAGAAGTGTATACACCTGAGGAGGAATACAAGCAAACATGAGCCGAGCCAGCATTGATGGAGGTGACAGAAAGAGGTTGAATGGCTGGTCCCCGATCTTCTACACCACTCACAGAATAACTCTAATGAGGCAAAAAAGAGGGCAGTTCATGCATGCCCGTTTGTGTTTGGATTTTGATCCTTCAGTTCTCCTGTACGTATTTTAGAGTCCAGGCACTTCCCTAGAAAGCTCCAAAAATCAGGAGGTAATTTCCAGCCATCCAAATAAATAATTACATGCCATGATTTTTAAAGCAATGGCATGATTGCTGTTCTTTGTAAGGGAAAGTATGATAAGACTTACTGATTTTGAGCTTATGGAGCCTGCAACACTATGAAAGCCACTGTATAAAACTAGAAATAGCTACAGCACTTGGCTAGTAAATTGTACATAAAAATACTTTTTGAAGTAAGATTATGCAGGAAGCATTAATGTCATTCAATTAAATTTTGAAAAAAAAATATCAATCATCCCAGATATTTATCAAACATGGTATCATGACCCATAAAATTCAAGTTTGGTTTCAATCTATGCAGTATGGAAATCTAGATAATATTATTTCTTTTCAAATAGACCTGATCTGAGCATATAGACAGCCAATTTATTTTTATGGCGTTCTGTGTGATAAAGCAAGAAATTTTCAGGATGCTTTATAGCCATAACATGTTGGCCCACGTATTTTTAACAAGGCATTTTTTCTTCTGCATATTATTCGCTACAGAAATTATGGTTCTCAGATTGGTTGCATCCTGTATCACACACACTGTTGCACTTATGTCTGAGACAGGGTTCAACATCATGAACTTTTTTGGGAATCTGTGCTAAAATGATTAATAGTAACATACTTGAAGCAATATTTGGTATAGCAAGGAGTTTTATTTTTCAGATTACACTATCTCTTATCAAACTGAAAATTGGACTCTTCTGTGAAAGAATTGGTGAAATAATTTCAGAAGCAATGCCAAACCAACTTTGTGCTATTACACACTGTTATTCTTTCATGGTAACCTCCAGGTACCAGAGTGGATATCAGCTGCTGTGGTTCAGTTCTGAGGCCTTGTAAATAAAAGGCTACCCTTGGTTCAACTATATTCTTTGCCTGTTTGAGAGAAAAGTTGGCTAAATGTTTCCCAGATGAGTGCCCTAATCTCTGGGCTGTGGATTCACCCCCATTTTGTTTCTCCCCAGCCAACTTAATTGTTGATTATTGAAATAATGTCATTATTTCATGCAAATCAGGACAAGAGGGAACCCTGCCCCAGAAGTGGTAGCCTTCTGACTGAAGTGTTCCCAATGGGGATGTGGGTTCGCTTCCCCCAGGCAGGGGAGGAAACTGAGCAAAGGCTTAATTTCAACCAAAATTATTCCACCCACATTTGCAAATATAGGATTCAACAAAATCATTTCACTCCTTTCTGCTCCATTACTGCGAGGTGCTGTGAGAACATCTTTTCAAACTCTCTGGCATCCCACACCTCATGCAAGGTGTTGAGTAATGCCACTCTGGATGAGTGTCATGCAGGCAGAACACCCTTCTTTCCATGCTGATGTTGCCTCTGGCTATATCACTCAAATAGTATGATGGTTGGCTGTGGCATAGAGGTCTATTAAAAAAAAAAAAAAAAGCTAACCAAGGATAAGTCCATATTAAACATTAAGAGGCCATCTCTGGGTGAATAAATAATTGGTTAATTTTACCCGGGTACTAGGCAATGCTGGATATTACACTATTTCTTTATTTTTAAGAAATATGAACATAACAGAAATTCAGTCAGTACTTTGACAAATTTGACAGTCTTAAAGTAAGCATATTAAATAGGTATTTAATTGCATTTTCATAGATTATTGTAAGCCATGAAATCCCCAAATTACCATATTAAGTTGTTTTTATAGCCGTATTTCATTGTTATGGCAAGCAGTACTGCTAGGAAGTTTCTGGAGTCATATCTCAGGTATTAATGTGAATAAGATGTTAGAAAGGTGAATTTATATTGAAAAATATTTACCTGATAGTTTTACTACCACATTCATGTTCTCATTTTGTTTTTCATAGGACTACTCTCAGCAAAATTGTCAACGTTAATATAAAATATTCCTCCATCTGGCATAATAAAGCTTCTAATTTTACCATGCTAAGCCTGTGTAATTACTTCTAGCTGGTATATGTGGTAGTATATATAGCTTACAGTAATGAAAAATGGCTTTCATGAGAACACTGTTGTTATAAGTGCTGTTTGGGAGATTTAGGTTGGAGTAGTTAATAGGTGGGCATGCTGTTACATAGCAGTACATGCAGAATATCTCCACTCAACAATAGAGAAGTTTAGCTGGAAAACTACTTATACCATCAAATTGATTAGGTTGCTCAAGTAAATAACAACAGTCTAATAGAACAGCTGGTACCACCAGAATTTACAGATCCCTCTCAACTGAATGCTTCTTTAATTGCACTTTCAACAGATAAAATAAGGCAGAGAATTACAACTATCAAAAATCAGTAAACCGGCAGCTAAGATTAAAATTAATACTGTATCCATCTTTCTGTATTCAGATAACACAGCACACTTTTGAAATATAATCTTCTTTTATCCCTCAGGATCTCTAGCAGCACAAGGAGTTATAAAAAATCACTATTCAGATCTATTCAGGGTTTGTTCCACAAGTCCAGCTTTACCTTATTTCTCCAGATGATATCTATCTGATAGCCACACTATTAAAGTCAGCCTGACCTTGTCGCAATGAGTTGTAGCATCCGTCCTGAGTTTTAACTGTGCTATGTAAGGTCTCTCTCTCGTTTGAGTGAAGGTAAGCAACACCTTTCAAAAACATTAAATTCTATATAACGAGCAATCCCTTCTGTCAAAGTAGTCTTGCTCAGGTTGCAGACTAAATATTTGAAAACCAGGAAGTTACAGTGATCCCTATTGTGTTAATTCTTTTCTGTTCCATGCCTACATCATGTGCCAGATGAGATCAAGGCTGCATGGAGAAAATACATGATCATGCAACCCCAACCAATACCATGGTGTATTCATAGTTCAGGAAAAATTCAAGTGGCTTGGGCAACTTTTATGCTTGCTGTTTTATCATAATTTCCTAGGCTTTATTTTAAAGGAGAAGACATAAGAGAAGTGCTTTTTCAGTTTTCCTTTTTTTTTTTTTTTGACTCAGAAAAATGTCAGCAGAGACAGCTGTCATTTCAGCCAAAGAACCAACCCCATTAAGTAGGAGGCTGTCAAAGGGAGGACAGAACTGGCCCCAGGGTAAAGAGAGACTTTACTCATTGTCCCTTTTCAGGTCTGTATAAAATTTTGGGAAGCCGATGAAAGAAAGTGCAATAGGTTGTTGGGCTTGGAGACTCTTAGGGATACTTCTTGTCCACAAAAAGGTCTCAGAGAGTTGTGAACCACTGAAGTACGTGCCTCAAATAACATTCAATATTGTATCAAAAGCTGAACATGTGTCATCTGAATGTATTCTAGAAAGTATTAAAGACTCATTATTAGCATAGAAGGTATGAGTATTTTGCAAAGAGAAGGCTGAAGGAATACTGAATGGAAAAGTTCTGGCTAACCTAATATATAGATTGGGAGCATCTTTAATAAAAGTGCACATGGCTATAGTGGTATCCCTTCCAGATTATTATATGGCAATCCTCAGAGGGAATCTTACGTTCAAGACATTCAATATATATTCAAAACCTCAAGGTGAGCCTCCACACATAATACAAAGAAGTTCTGAATCTTCTATATGCTCAGAAATCATTGCCTTTGTGGTAAAAAACAAAGCTGCCAAGCTGCCATAAAATAAAGCCATGGTTTACTCCAGATCAAATCAAGTACATTTAAAATAAGGCTCAGTGACACCTTTCCTCCATCACAGTCAGCTAGCACCTTAAAATTGCCTAAATGTGAAAATTGTATATGACATATTGAAAAGTTGCAAGTTATCCTGCTTTTCTCTTAACATCTAATGGGCACTGATGCAATAAAAGGTAAAAAGACTGCGGTTTCTCGTTCTTTTCATTCCTTCCTAAAGAATGCTTTAAGAATTACATTATTTTGCAACATATTTAGATGTATTTACACATTGCTCTCATAGCAAGATCTGGAGTTGATATAAACACAAACTCCAAAAGATCTGCTTCTCTGCCTGGTATTTCAACTATTCATGAGCATCTTTGGAGTATTTTGAATGAAAAATAAAAGCATCTAAGTGACATTTGCATCATGGTGAAGTCCTACAGCTTCTTTGCTGTAGGAGTGATAAACATAAAAAAGAGAAGTCTGATGAAGAGTCCATTACAGTTTGTTGTTTATGAATGTTAACAAACACACTGTGTAAGAGATGAGAAACAGAGATTGCAAGAACTGTTCTCCTCTCACTAACGTTAAGAAAAAAAACACTCTTCCACAGAAAGTCTGTTTGTAGCAAGCAAATGGGATCTGAAATATGACTTATGCGGATTACTACACAAAAGCAAGACCTGTCAGCTCACTAGTCAGTTAGCTACTTCTTCCATTCCCTCATTAATAAAAGACAATACAAAAATGTGAGTGTACAATTCAGATACAGTCAAAATCCACGCAACCAATATGCGAAAAGCTTGGCCATACAGCAGTGCTGTGAGCAAGATGTGAGACCACTGCTCTTCATGAGGGTGCCATGGCATTGGCATGTCCCAGTGCCTCCTTCAGGCTTTCAAAGGCATTGGCATGTTCCAATACCTTCATCCAAGCATTCCTCCTCCTGGTTATGCAGCACTTGATGCTCCAATTACCTATGTTATGAGGCTCCCACTCTATGAGTGGGTGGACTTCAATGTTGAGGAGAAAAAGTCGTGCATGTTCGAAGAGTTCCAATGTTCCCAGTGAGCCCTTCTTGTGAGAAAACGCATACTATTTAAATATCAGACAGTAATAGTAGGGAGATGTTCCCATGTGCAAAATGCCACAAGAAGTCAAGATCTATTTTGGAATAAAGAAATTATGGGTTGTCTTCACCAGGTAGACAAAGACAAATTCTAACAGCTCCACTAAGACCAAAATATACGTAAGAAATTAAAACCATATTGTCTTGGAAAGTAACTCAACACTGAGGATTTTGAAAAGGCTTTGCCACTCAGACAATGCTGAATGGATTGCATTTGGAGGAGGAGTTAAGTTAATGCAAAACTAAATAAGGAAATGGAGCAAGTCTTGCTCTCGGTTAAAAAATGTAAATGGCAGCATATTTTCAAAGTTTTTACATTAAACAGTCAGAGCAGAATTTGGCCCTACTGTTAAAGCTACCTAGATGTAAATGAGGGACAATATAGCTATCATTTTTCTATGCTTTTATTTTGAGGGGAAAAAAAACCTCTTTGAATGCATTTTCACGGTTAGCCTTTTCTGTCAACACAGCTGGTCAAAAATAGCTTAAATACGTTACACAAATATTTTCAGACTAAGTCTCTTTCCAGCTTACAATTTAGCAATTGCTTGTATGTCCTCCACCAGCAAGATGCTGATGTGCACTATTTTCTGGGGTTTTTTCCAGTGGCTCTAAATGTATAGCAAGTGAAAAAAAACTTTGTTCACCCCACCCCCTGAGGACAGCAGATTATTGTCCTAATAATTCCCTCTCACAGTAAGCAGTTAAACATTATCCATTAACTTCAAGCTTTCATTTTCTTGCCTGATTGTTTCTGAAGATTGTCTATTTCTCAAAGACCCAAATTAAGAATAACTGGTATATTCAGGCTGAGCATCAAAACCCAAAATAATTTATTCCCTGAATTAGAACAATGAAAAAATGAAATATATTTCCTGTCATAAAAAAAAGAACCTTTTAGAGTACAGTCCTTTTTTGTGAACTTACTATGAGGGACTGCATAAGTCAGTACAATTACTTACGTCTCAATGTTTTGACTTTTAACTTCCATATTAAAACAAGATTGCGGTTATTTCATCTGAGTTTAAAATAATTTCTTCTGAGGTTTTGATGCAAATTTAAGTCAATCACAACACCTGGTGGTTAGATGATTTAGCAAAATCATTATGTTACTGATATAGGATACAACACATTCCTTGTCATAAGCTTTAACACTTTCTGTGTGCTCGTCACCTTCCAGAACTCACAAAATTCTCACATCTGTTAATCACTATCTGATCCACACTTCCATGCAAGTGGAAATACATACTGCAAAGAGCTCTGGTGAGTCCTTCAGCTCACCCTGCCAGCTCCACTCATACAAAATGAAGCGGTAGATTTTTCAAAAACATGCAGTGACTTCAGCACAAGAACGCTTGATCACACACTGAAGTTAGGAGTAGCCTACCCCAGAGTCTTTTTCACCACACCGAGGCAACTTGTTAAAGAGCCAATAATGAAAGTAATACCTGATCAATATTCAATTTGAAAGCCTTGTTACTACAGTTCTTGTAGACATGGACAAATTTTCTTTTATAATTTCTGTGTGCTACATTCTGTGATGCTTTTTGTCTTGAAACACCCTTTTTTAGAAATAACAAAGGAAGAGATCAATCATCTTGAAAATATCTTAAAACTATTCACTAGCAACATGATATATTTTTTTTCCATGTTCTCAGGATCTGATTAGATCCCCACCAGTTAACAAGAGCACTTTGGGTACACGTACATGACATGCTCTGCTACAACAACTTTGAGGGTTTGTCTTTAACACTGAAGTGCCTTTTACAATACATTGCTTACAACTGTCTGTGATAATTTTGATGGATGTTCACAGGAATATGAGAAAATTATTGGAAAGAGTCCACCTGAAATAAATAAGTACGAGATTCTTTAGATGTGTAGCTCCAAATTCAGTTCTAAGACTGAGATGTTTCTGAAACATGTGCACACACCCACTCACCCTTAAAGCGAAGTTAATAAGCACCTCTATCCCAGCTGACAGCAGCCAAACAGTCTCAATTGCAAACCACCCCCAATTACATTAACAGAAACATGAGTAATCCATACCAAGGAATGCATATGAGTCAGTAATGATGTGAAATTATACAGTGGCTCCCTAAAATAGTGACCTTTAGTTCATGAACTAAGTGTGCTATATCCATTATAATTTTATTTTAAATCCACAGTTCTGTTATAGTTTAACCTTGTCAGCCAAGACAGTGGATGACTGACTATCTCAGTGCTAAAAAAGCCAAAGCCAGCAGATCTGGATTTTTGACCAAAGAATTGGATCTTATACCACATTAAAAGTTTTTAGCTACTTGGGAATTGTATATTGTAGCACATCAATATGTAAACAACTGAAAACAATGCCTTCTCTTCTGTAACTCTCATTTACATTATTTGATTTCACTGTCTCCCAGGTAGGTCAGGATTGCTGTCATATATTAATGATTTGAATGAGGGAATCAAGTCCACCCTCAGTAAGTTTGCAGATGACACCAAGTTGGGTTGGAGTGTTGGTCTGCTCAAGGGTAAGAAGACTCTACAGAGGTAACTGGACAGGCTGAACCAATGGGCCGAGGCCAATGGTATAAGGTTCAACAAGACCAAGTGCCAGGTCCTGCACTTGAGTCACAACAACCCCCTGCAGTGCTACAGGCTCAGGGAAGGGTGGCTGGAGAGCTGCCTGGTAGAAAAGGACTTGGGAGTGTTGATCAACAGCCAACTGCATATGAGCCAGCAGTGTGCCCAGGTGGCCAAGAAGGTCAACAGCATCCTAGCCTGTATCAGAAATAGTGTGGCCAGCAGGACTAGGAAAGTGACTGTACCTCTGTACTCAGTACTGGTGAAGCCACACCTCAAATTCTGTGTTCAGTTTTGGGCCTCTCACTACAAGACAGACATTGAAGTACTACAGTCTGTCCAAAGAAAAGCAATGAAACTGGTGAAGAGTCTAGAGCACAAGTCTTATGGGGAGTGGCTGAGGGAATTGGGGTGGTTTAGCCTGGAGAAAAGGAGGCTCAGGGATTACCTTATCACTCTCTACAACTACCTGGTTGTAGTGAGGTGGGGGTTGTTCTCTTGTCCCAGGAAACAGGCAACAGGGCAAGAGGAAATAAATTGTTGATGTCCTCATTTTATATAATCATGTCAAAAAGGAATAAATAGTAAATTTGTAGCATCTGCAGAAGAAAATTACTTAGGAAAAATTGCAAGCAGTACTGAGACTGGAGAAATACAATGACCAAGACCTGGTGTTCAGTTTGCAGGAAAACATCCTGTGAATGAACAGATTTACAATGCTGGAAGTGGAGCTGGTCTGAAACTCTGAATATTAAAATATCATCGTGAAAGTTTTTGAGGATGTCAATCAATTCCTACCAATTTACAGTCACTTCATAGGCCTACATACAGACACCCCCATACATAAACAAAACGATGAAAGATTTTGGGCACTTGGAGGAAAAAAAAACCTCAATGGATTCAGAATTATCAATAGTGGTTATGGGTAGCACTAGGATTTATGGGATCACTCAGACTGTTCTCCATAAAATATGCTGGTTTGCTCATATTGCATGTAAATCACGAATAACTGCTCCCCTCAAATAGACTTGTTTTTGAGGTGGGCATGAAACAGTGACTGGCTTAGAAGCACATTCTGGCTTGTCCTAAACCCTTCATCATTAAAAGCTATCAGGCTTCATCCTGCTGTGTTGAACTGCACCATCAAGAGTAAGCAGAAAAAGCAGCAACTTTGGTTTATGTAGTGGTTGCTGCAAAAGGACTAACCAAGATTCCAAGCTGTATAAACTCATATATAGAGTACCTTCAAAAATAACCTGCCATATTAAGAGATATCTTACTGGACTATAATAATTCACAATTTTCATATGGCAGCCTCAGTCCCAGTATCTGAAGTTCTTTCTGTCCCTGAATATATTCTGAAGTGAAGGCAAAGCTGGCAAAGTAAATATTCCTAAACTCATCTAAATCTTTTCTATTCTGTACATGGAGAGTTAAATTTTATCTCTTTCAAAATATGTGAAAAAATCAGTTCATTTTGCCAAGAAGTGATTCTATTAAATTCCTATATAGATAAGGTACATTTGTACCTTTTTATTACTAGTAATTATAATATATTACCATTCCTCTCAATAAAAAGATCATTACTTTGCTACATAATGTGTAGCATATGACTGGAAGAAAGTTTTTAAAAGGATTTTTAACATCTAACTCATTGATGTATTTTCTTAATGAAATTAAAATGCCAGTCATTTCATCCCAGGCCAACAAGTAATTTTGTGTTAATTGAAATGAAAGGTTTAATTTTATTTTTTCATTAATGGTCCTTAATTTTTAATTAAAACTTAGGTCAACTTTGATACAGCAATGCCTTATCAGTATGAAAACTCACTTCTAATTTTAAAGGTATCAATATGAAACATGAAGGATGTTGATACTTTTAAGTACCTAGCTCTCCCCACTCATTAACAATATTAAATTAACTCAGAAAAGATTCTACAAATGGTTTGGGTAAGAATGGCATTGATTTTGGGGACAAACTTCCCATAAACTCCAAGAAAAGGTGAAAAAAAGCCTACTCCTAGCCTACAGGCTTAATTAAGTTTTAGGTTTAGCAGAAAGCATTGTGGAAATAGATAGAAAAAGGACAAGTTCTCCCTTGAAAAGTTACAGTTTATGGCTTGGATGTGGAAAGTTTGATTGCAACTGATTGTATAATTTTTGTTGGAGTTAAACCCTGTGAACGCCCAGAACTACAAGGCTTTTCCAGATGTACAGGCCCTCATAGGTACCTTGCTCAGTGCAGGTAGATATCTAAATTCTTTTCCTTTTAGTGTAATCGTGCATCTGAACTATCCAGGCACTTACTCTGTGCCTGAATGCCTTTGCAACTCTCAGCCAAAACCCTTCCAGAATGAAGCATTAGGTTTATGATAGAAGGAGACAGTAGGTGAAGTAGTTACTGAGAAGTAGGACTGGGAAAAAGAACAGGATATAGTACAATTTTGAAAAATATGATTTGAGAGGAAAGTGGAGTATCCAAATAAACCTGAACTTGCACGAAACGTTTCACTTATTGTCCATTACATCACGAGGAGGACTGACCACCTGCTCTTCTTATTGCTTGCAGTGTGAGCTATATGTGCCCTGCACTTTTCAGTATCAAACCTCCAATAGACTGTACTGGCTATCAAATGCTTAAAACAAGCAGAGTTTCTTCAGGTTAAGAGTCAGTCAAGCTGCATCATTTTGGTATTACACAGGACAGGACACCATGGGAAAATGTAGGTACTCAGGAAAAAAAAGGGGATAAGTCTTTAGATATTGAGCATGTCTAAACAATACCGAGGTCAGCCTTTTTGCTTATATTCATAGTATGTTTTGTCATCTGAATTCAATGCCCATCAGAAAGCTTTCATTAGGAAATAAATGTTTTCCCCATTCTTGATTCCTTTCTTCAGAAGAACATCATAGATTTTCCCAAGTTATTAACAGAGGATGCCTTTCTGATGATCCTGCTTTCATCAAAAACAGGCTTTTTTTTAATATTTCTTGGCTCCCTCCTGTCTGAGCATGGAGGAATTCTGTTTTACTCATAGACATTCTCCCATTCTTGATTCTGGTCCTCACTCTGGTCCTTGGGAGTGCAAGAGGAAGGAAAAATGGTGTCACCCCCTCATTGTGCTTCCTCTGCTTTTGGGGCAGCTCTACTCTTATCTAGAATAGCCTATGTTCAAAAAAAGGGTTGGCTGTAAAAGTCAGCCCTCCTCCTGACACAAAACTACATGCATCACCTGAAATCAGTGTGATGCATTATGACACTACTTCCTCACCCAGTTTCTACATAACACTGCCTACTTCAACCACATTTTCATCTCAAAGTAGCTTACAACCTCCTTGAAAATCAAGGGCCAGACAGGAGATAGAGCCTGTGGGAAGAATCAGGGCTCTGTAAGGGGAATTGTAAGGTTATTTCTACCTTTTCTGATGGGGTACTAGAAAAAAGGGAAGAAGGGAGATTGGATTCATCTTTTTCTTTGGTCAGATTTAGAACATTGTTCCTTCTTTTGCTTCCTGGGCACCCCTCTCCTCTCAAGCCTTCTATGTATCACGAACCAAGATCTCCACCAGAATAAGCCTTGTTTGAAGAGTAGGAAAAATAATGCCTGGCAAAACAGCTGTCAAGTCACAAAGGATTTGACCAAACAAAGGGCTAGACTCTTGCAACAGGAGCCATATGAGCACAGCACAGGTCAAAATGTCATGACAATCTTTGTTTCTCTCACTTTTAAAAGGGCCTGTAAACTGTGCGAGGTTTCTGCTATCAAAGGTGGATGCAATGGCCTGTGAATACTCACATGAATCCTGCACAGAAAAAGCACAGGATGGTTGAAGCAAACATGACCTGACCTGAACTGAGAAGCTGTCATTGCTAACGCAGGCCAGTACATGTAAAATTTTTAATTGATTCCCAATGGCTTATTGAAAGCACCCTCTCTGACCTGACAGCATTGGGGTTCAAAAGGTAATCCTGTATAGCCTGCTGCAGCTCTTGGGACTGTCTCAAATAAGTGTGGAAATTCATCCTGTAATACAGACCTGTCTCTTTAGAAAATTATCCTTGTAAAATAATTCTTTGTCAAAATGTTGCCCTTAGCAGAAAGCATTAATAAAATTCACAAGTTTAAAAAAAAAAAAAAAGTGGAAGGAATGCAGGAGTATACCAGTAGTCAAGTGAAAGAAATTTTAGGAGCATATTCTCAGCTGTGTTCATCAGGGTAATTGTATTGATTTACTGGCATCTCATTCTGTGTGAGGTCCCATATGAACACAGAGGAGAAAAGCCTCCCTGCCCAGAGCAGCCAGTTATTTCAAAAGGCAAAAAACAGCAAAGACGAGAAGAGAGGAAGTTGAATGGCCCCCTTTTATAGTAACAGAGAAGTTTACTAGCAGAGGGTATCAAAAGGACCTACAGCAAAACCAGAAAATGAGTCTTGATCCTGAAGCTGAATCCTTCCAGCAAGCAAGGTCAATACAAGCTAGGGTGAAAAATGGCCTTTTTCATTCTAGAAGTTGTAAGAAAGGAATAAAAGCACTCAAAGCCTAAAAAAATCCCTTTGACCTACTATGAAAGGAGAAAGAAGGAATTTGTTATACCTCCAAAGGTATTACAAATCAACAAAAATATGTGCAAAAAAGTTAAATGTCACACTAGGAGAATAAACACAAGGTCATGGAGTTAAATGGAAAGGGAGACCAGGAGATGATAAAACAGTATAGGTGGCAATGGCTCAGCTAGTGACCTCTATAAATATCTTTGTCAAGGAAAGGAACTCGGAGAGAAAGGACACATCCACAACAGCTCTTCCAGAGATCAGGCAAAGAATGCCTGAAGAAAAATGTGTGCTTTCCTACTTCTTAATGTCAGAACCTATAACTTGGATAGGTGAGCAGACAGAGCAAAGACTCCAGTGTGTGACATAGCTGGTGACTTAGCTCAGTCAAAGAATCCAGGAAAAAATACCTCTACTTTCAAGAGCTCTGTAAAAAGCAGAGAAGAGGGTATTAATTAGCCCATGGCAGTTGAGGGATCTAGTGCAGCCACCGGCACTCAACTTTTTGAACTTATTTATATGGAAATACTCCACACTTGCATTCAAAGAGCAATTCTTGTATTTGGTCTCATCTTTGACTCGGCAACTGAAGGCTGTCTACTCCTCAAGAGACATCAGTCCCTTGTTTAATCAAACACTATCTGCCCTATCCATTTTTCCTGAGCACAGAATTTCTCAGGAAGTCATTCAGAATGACTGAATGACATACCCATACAACTCAAAGGTCCTCCTCAGGTCCCAGATTTTCCAGTCAAAAAAACCTCACTTGATGATTTCAAAAACATTTCACAGGACATTCCTGCTGCTCTGCAGATGCCCAGCTTCCTGACTGCCCAATGTACAGGAGAGCTTTTCCAGCCTCTGACCCCTTATCTAGTCCCCTCCTTTTACTCCCCGGTAGCCCTTTGCCAGGCTGACTCACTCCTCACCGGTGCTGCCCACCAGCAGTGAATGGGCTGACTCTCACTCACGATAGATGTGCACTTGGCAGCCTGGTTTGCTTCATGGCACCTTGGCTGACAGAAGGGTTACAGCTCTGTCTAGAACCCCCCTTGCAGGGAAAGTCTTGCACTCAATGATGTTCTTTGCTTTAATTAAGAGTCTCTAAGAAGTAAACATTCAAAAGGCCACATCTTTGCACCTTGTGTTCTGTATTGTCTTTGGAAAGCACGGACACAGCAAGCAGGACCACCAAAGGTCACCAGTAGTCATGGCAAATAACTTCTGTTCTCACACATTGTCCCTTAGTCTGCAGCTGGCTCTTCTCAAGGAATCAAGGCAGCACGACCGCTGAAGCAATGCCCTCCAAGTGCCTTCAGCAGGGATTCTCTAACATACAGCAATTTATTTAATATCACTCTTTAGTGCTGGAGAAATTCATTAACCCTGTCCTCACAAGTAAATCTGATATTTGAGAGGTGACGGATATCAGAGGCACGTTTACGTGAGCTGGATAAAGCTTAGCACGTTTTAAAAAATACAAAACATTGCGAACTAGCTTTCACATGCAATTCTTTTGCATTTGGCCAACAAATTTCATCTTATTTATTAAAATCTTTGGCTGCTACTAAAAGCTTTCCCTGCTTTTTCTTCATAACTAAACATTAATACATTTGCATTTCCCTTTACAGGATTTTCTCTAATGAGAAAATTTTAATGAGCTCCATTTTCTGAGCCAATCCATAGATTTCAGCATCATATCCTGCTTCAAAAAGGAATACTATTCTTCTGAAACTGTATTGGGTAGTTCAGTAAACCCACATAAAAATATAATTCAATTAAGAGAATTATATATGAATGTTGAGGGTTTTTCCAGAAGTTTAGAAGCTTTACATTTTTTCTAACTTGTTTTTAATTGAAGACTACATGCTGATAAACAATTCAGCACTACATTGCACCCAGTTGGTCAAATAGTAATGTTTATATCCTTTTATAAAGTAGGACATAAAAGAATGGAAAATTCCTTCTAAGCCTTGAGCTCCTGCTCCTGAGGCTTTACCTTTGTCTGTGATCTCCTTGCTCAGAACTTCGAAAGATCACATACATGCAACCTTTTTTTTTTCCCAAGTCAACTGCATTTAAACTGTTTTTAAAGCCTTTACAAAATGGTTTTGCCCAAATTAAACCTGAATGGCCATTCTATCCACACTTCTATCACTTCTTTCCCTTCCACCTTGCAGAAACCTGAAAACCAGCCAAGACTACTTGATGTCGACAAGATCTTCCCAGCAAGAGGAAGTGGGGACAACTCTTTTCAGACCCTGTTCCGACTAATTCATTTGCTGTTCAGGTTCCTCACAGGACACAACACTCTTCCCATCACAGGGCAAATCAGGGACATACCGGTCTCTAGTCAGTGGTAACATTAAAGATTGAAACCATCAAAAGGGTTTTTTTCTAATCAGTTAGTCTATTACCTCAAAACACCTGCTTCTGATTGGGATGTCAAAAGTCAGTCCCTCCAATACTCTCTACTGTAGGAAGTTTTTCTGCCAAGTCCTTGAAGGTACGTAACGTTCAGAGGTTGATTGTAGTAAAAATTATGGGCACTCAGTACCTTTCAGCATTTAACCTTTTATTGGGAAGGTCAGAGGACTTTTCGCTATCAGCAGAAGAGCCTAAACTTTTATTATAAATGAATACCAGAAAACTGTTATTCTTTTTCTACTCCTAGAGTTGCCATGGTTAGAGTTTACTTCAAAAGGTAAGTGCCTAAAATTGTAGGCAAAAGACTGGTAGTGCTTGGTTTGGTTTTATAAAAAGCTTTTCTGAAGTTGATGGCTGTGAAGTACCAGTATGGCTGTGCCCTTGCACAACACCATTTCCAAGAAGTTGTTTGAAGAGTTCCTGGTTGGCCTTGGTTTGATCTACCTCAGATGCTTTCAACAGCAGTCAGCTCTCACTACTGCCTCTTACCCAGTTTGTCTGTTCCCCACAGTGATACAGTAAGAACAGAAATACTGCAAACTGTTCTTTCTTTGCTTCAGATTCTGGTACTTTAAGATCTGATTTTGTCTGAGGGTTTTCTTTCCATGAGACTGTAACAGGTATTTGAGCACATACACAGGGACACAGAATGAGCCATTCCCATAAATAGTTAAGTGAATTACTAGGAGATCAGCTCTGGGTATAAGAAAGCAAAAAACATACCCAAATAAGAAATTCCTTAATATAATCCATTATTATGATCTATTATTATGGCGAGTTAGTATCCTAAACCCATACCATGCCACAGCTTATAGAAATTATAACCTCCAAACATATCCTTTCAAACCTGAGGGATAGCTGTCTGTTAGAAGCTATGTGGTGGCAATGGTTCACATTTACCACTGACCAACGCAGAAATCTCTACCAGCATTAATATAGATTGTTGTCCAAAAATGATAGCATTGTATAGCTCCAATACTTTTTTAATCTAGCACAACATTAGATGCCCATTAAACCATAAGCATGAACCTAAGTGCTTTGCTGGATCTGGGCCATAAACAGACCCTTGAAATCAGGCTGGAGAAGGGCTCCATAAATACAGGGTTGACTGACCAGAGTGGGCACCAAGAAATATGGTATTTCCTGCGAACTTATCTATAATTGAGCTTAATCATGTTAACATGAAGATATTTTTTGGTTGGTCTCACACTGATTATGTGAACACACTCAACATGAAACACAGTGGTGCACCCTGTCCTTTGAAGTTTACATGGTTTTATAACAGATTTAAACTAAATAAGGACATCCTTCCCCTGCAAAATTTATTTACATTTTTTCCTGTTCAAAAGATAAAGCATGGAAAAAAAATAAGAGGGTTCCCTTGTCTAAAAGAAGAAGAGCTGATAGAATGCTTCTGAGATGACAGATGTGATTACCATAATATTATTATCTCGCTTTGTCTACTTTACAAAAAAGCCTAAGCGAGAGACAGAGACCCTCTCTGGCAACATTGGTGCTTATCTATACGATGTTACAGACTTGGAAGTCTGCACGTGGGCAACAGGCTTCTTAAATTGGTCAGGAGTGCTATGAAAAGTAACCTGGGAGGACATAATTGAACTCTGATAGCAACAGGATATAACAGTGAAGGAAAAACTATCAGAAAGCAAATTCAGTATTCAGAGATTTTTCCCATGGTAGGGAGCAGAGATTAAGTTAAGCAACCTTACTGATGCTGTTTTCAAGCAATGGAAGTTAAGCTATGATCTCCATATCTGTTATGAATAGTCATGAAATATGAACACACAAAAGCTAAGCTTTTCTTCAAAGTGCAATGAAATGAAAGATTGAAAAATACAAGTCTATTTTAACTGAAATTATTCACTTCTGACTTCAACTAATCTGTTGGTTTGTCTTTACAATATGTGAAAACCACCCAGGTCCTGAAAAGCTTTAGTAACTCTTTAGCAACTTTAGCTGAAGAACTTTAACAACTCTCCCTAAAGCCAACTTCCAACTTAAATAGTTAAAAAAAAAATTGAAAGAGAATTAAAATACAAGTTACAGAAAATGGTGACTATAGTAAGACAATGTGACCTTAAGATATATATTTATGGCCACTTTAAGTACCTATGGGAAAGACAGTGCAGTTTGTTTTAAGTAAGGCCACTGTGCCTGCTGCCTTCTTGATGATGTTATTTTTGGGACACCTGAAAACATCACGCTGATATCCATTTTGGCTACTGAAAGGTTTCCTTCACCTTGGAAATTCCTGAACTGATGGATGTCCAGCACATGGGGGAAAGATGGAGTAAACCCCTCACACCCTGACCTGTAGCCACGTATTTTCATGCTCTCCCATTAGGTGGGAAACACAATTTTATAAATTATCTGACAAGCAGCATTGCATCAAATACCCATTTCGTCCTTAGTTTTTCAGACTCCTCTGCCTTAGGGGTCTCCTGCTGGTCATGCAGGTGAATTTAAGCACTTTATTCCCTCCATGTGCTATACAGTGATCCAAACTTACACACAGCCTTTCTACAATTTTTTCTATATACTTTCTGATCCCTCCAAGTCCACAGAAGGAACCCAAAGGATGGGAATGGCAGTTAAGTTTGGACCTCACACACTTAAAGACCCCAAAGTTTAGTAAGGAGGATGTAACATTTTCTCCCACCTGCTGCTAAGTACCAATCTGTACACAAAAGGTAAGTGGGCTGTAATTGAAACAAGCTGCTTTCTTCCACCTGCTGCTAAGAAACAGATAAAGGGAGGAGGGGAGGAGGAAGAGAGAGAGAAAAAGAAATTAGAGAAGTTTCAATACCAGTGAGAACCATTGTTACAGGCACAACACACAGACTGGAATAAATCAAATAAATCATCAGTATACGTAACTTGAGTCTGATCCTCCTGTTGACCAAATAATTACACAGAAACATTTCCTTTCACAACAGGATAAAATTGCCCCACTCTCTTGAAGACTAAAGAAGATGGAATGGTTTAATTGCTGTTGGAGAGGCTCCAAATCTTGGCTAAATTGCAAAGAAAATAAAGTCTCCTCTCTGCTTATGAGTGCGTGAGCACGATTTCAGCTACTGCACAGGAAAATGAGAAGATGATTTAAAATGTTCCTTTTGCAAGGAAGAGACCAGCTACCCCAGAGTCAATTTGTAATCACTAGTTGACTACAGCCAAGATGTGCTGATGATGTGGTGATTAATTAAGAAAAATGAACACTACCTTTGTTAAAATAAGGAAGTCCAATTGATCTTGCATTAGTAAGATGCACCCATTTTACTGGCCGACAATAAACATTTCATTAACACAGTGAAAAATCCATTACAATGGATGAAAAACCCACCACCAGATTTATAGTCAGGAGTATTATTTTTCATTCTCCTAAGTCAGAGGAGTTGACTCCATAGGAGTTTTCCTCTGGGGAGTTGTATTTAACAAATTTCTGTTATTGCAAAGACACAGGGCACAGGGAAAGTACTTGGTCTTTCTTAGTGCCTTTCCGAAAGTACTTTAGCTTCAGCCTGCTCTTTTAGTCTAGGTCTTTGAATAGGCTTGGTTATGGCATGTGAAGCACATTTTTTGTGAATGCAATAGACATTTATTATATGAATGCTGCAATTATAGAAAGTTTTTTTAAAATATTTCAGGCTGCCTCCAGTCTTACATTTCTATGTTTTCAGAAGATCTACTAATTAATGTAGATAAAGCATCCTTAACCTGTAAGTAATTAAGGTGAATGTGCTCATTTGATATATCAGAGGAGTGGTTTTAATAGAGTTAACATGCATGTAAAGGAAATCACCTCACATTGTATATTGCAATTGTACTTTCTTATTCTGTTTTGCTTTTGTTTTTTATTTGATTATTTCTTGAGCTGGTGCATGCTACTGCTGCCATGATTACAGCTCCACTGACATTTCCATTAAGAAATTGCTTAGAATTTGACTGCTCCAATTTAAATTCTGCTAGATTAGGGAATACATCTTCTGCCTGCCCACATAATTTTTTTTTTGTTTGTATGTTCACACCTTACATTTTAGCTCTTTATGGGTAGCTCAATCCTGTCAAATTGTCTCATCTTTCATTTTCAAATAATGACTTGTCATTCTCCTGTTTTGAAAAACAAACTAAAAATCACCTTCATTTAGAAAGCATTAATTGTGAAAATAGTGTTATATAGTAGTTATTTCCCTACAGGCTAAAACTGATCCTGTAATTGAACTCGAAAATACAATTAATATACATTTGTGAGAGCTATTTTTCAAAAGTGTGGTTTACTAATCATGAGCAAGCCAAACTCTGAAATGTTTAATTGCCATGGGGACAAATTGTGGTTTCAGTTACAGTTACATAAATCCAAAATAATTCCAGTGAAGCCCCATGTGGCCAAAAGCATAACCGAATCTATAAAAGCCATACTTCAAGTAAGTCTTGGAATCTATCATTGCTGAAGTCTCAATATAATGACATGTCATCATGAATTAATAGTTCCCGGTGCTATAATACTGCTTTAGCAACACAGCACTCAGAATGCCAAAGAAGGCTGATGTTCAAGGCTTTTGAAAAACTAGTCACAAGTTTGCATTTAATAGCCTTGATGAAAGAGGCCATCTATACACACCTTTGCACGCTGGGAGTCGTAACGCAGAACTCCTAAGGTTGAGTTCTAAGAGAAGGGCTAGGAATCCACATGCAGCCCAGATCACGTGTTTTAGAGGTAGATCTGGCACCTGCAACAAAGTCTGTGCTACTGACTTACTGACAGAAATTATGTTGTTATTTGGGAGGGAAATACTGATAGGGTAATTCGCTGTCCGGCATGAAGAAGGGGACCAAAGTCTAATTCCCATGGCAACTGCTCAGTGTCAAGCCCCTCACCTTGGCTTCTGGCAGAGGGTAATATACGCAGACAGGAAGATTGCCTCTCATGTCTGAAGCAGAGAAACACAGCTTTCAGCCACGTGTTGTGGCATCATTTATTTTTATAGTATGTAATTCAAAAATTAGATCCATTGACTCAAAAATTCTTCTGCCCCAAAAATAAAACAATCTCAAAATCAGTGGTTGTAAACACAGAACTTAAATTTACCATCTGAAAAATGGAAACTCCATTTCTTTCTAAAACCTTGTGTGTGCTTTAACCAATGTGTTCAAAATTTAGTCTATACTTCAATATCTATCAGGTCCTCTTAGGCTGGAGGAGAAGGAGACATTGAATTTCTTTCTCAAGACTCCATTTCATTACTAGCATAAAAGGTCAAGTCAAGTGAATTGTATATTTCAGTCTTAAAGTGGTTATATTTGGGATCGATTTCAGCTTGTTTGGAAGGGAGACAGGAATTCTTTGCCAAGAGATTTGTTTTCAGGAGCTACTACTTGTAGTCCTGCGCCAATAGCAGTTGAACCATCAGTTCCGAAATCAACCTGGCCACTGGGGAACAACTGAAAAATCATCTTCTTGACTAAAAATCTTTATCTAAAATGACTTCTGTACCTGATGCCCTCATAGGGTTTTGCAATGGCTCCTCAGAACCCTACAAAATTTCCAGATACCCCATGACATTACTCTGAATCTGCTGATTGATGAAAAAACATCCCCCACCAAGCTCAATACTCCTTGTAATGCTTCAACACTTCTACTATTAGTCCCTAGAATATAACAGCATTATCACCAATACTATACTATTTCTAGTGTCTCTGATATTATATGCTACTCCTTCCTTGCAACACAAACACTGATATCCTCATTAGAACTGTATATACATGTCAGCTAAGATCCGCATTCTTAAATAAGCATAGCTATGTGCCCACAGTTTCATTATTGGCATGACTATTATTGATATTACAGACCTATCACTCAGAATGCTTCTATTTATGAGACTTTTATGCAAATCATTGATATTATACTCTTCCCACTACAGAATTGTGTTTTACATGATGATGTCTTCACTTTTTATTTTTATGATTTATACCCTGCCATGTCTTGCAATAAAAGAAAAAATCATTTAGAAACAAAATCTAACAGAATTTTGTGAAACAGTAGCGGTTTAGGAAATACATGTGTAAATACATAAAATAAATATGTGGCTCTTTAGTTCAATAAGTGTTAGGGAGTGAGTAATAAGTCCACTTTTACTCTACTATTCCTGTTGCTAATGATAATTTTTTTCCAGAGACTTTCTTCGATTAGCGTCAAGTGACTTAAATGGAAGTAAGTTTTGTGTGCATTATAAATCAGTGATTTGGTTTCATAAATCAACAGAGTTTTCCACTAGAATGGTATACTGACTCTGCAAAGTATTCCAAGAACATAGGAGAGAGAAATTCAAATGTCCCTTTCCTCAGAAGACACAAAGCTAAAACTGCACTATGAGGACTACCCCAAGAGATCCAAGACCTAATAATCAAAAAACTTGTGGTTTCAGTAAAAGGCTCAACAAAACAGCATAGTCTGTTGAGGGGCTTTTGGAAGAAGTATTTAGTATGAATTGCTAATACTTTAACCTGAGTGCATAAATCTGTTTAAAGCAGAGGTACTTACATATACCTGTCCGTCTGTCCCTTCATTGCAAGACACCCTCTGTCAAGATAATACATTTTAAGATGAATTCCAATTCAAGTTCTGATTAGTGTTTTTGCATTAGACTGAATGTTGACCTCCAGTGCCTGATGGTTCCATTGCTTGTTGTCTTTAGAAATATTAACCAATATAATAATAGGAAGCAGACATTGCAAGGAAACTCTGCAGGGAGGAATTACTCTGTTATCAGTTTCTGCCTTCACTGGGAATCATCAAGTCATTGAAGCTATGTTAGATATCTCAGTATACCTCTAGCCACACTTCATATCAAAGAGGGATTTTCCTTAATTATTAGGAATGTGCTTTGAATGGAAGGAATACACTGAGAAGGACTACCCTAGGCACCGTTATGAGACTTCAGACAGCACTGGAACATCCATTTCATTCTTAAATTAAACAATTTTTGAAAGGAAGAAAAAAGCAGTGTCCTGATGTTTGGAATTCATTTGAAGAGAAAGAAAACACAAAACTGGATTAAAGCATGCCAGCCCCCTGTCAGCTTTGTGAGTTCATTCACTGTGCAACATAACTCCGAGGTTTTTATCTTTGCCTGTTGCCTGTGAGATGACCTTGAATAGGTCGTTTGCTTACTTTGCCTCCATATTGTCTGTTTATATTATTCTTCTAGAAGACGATCTCCTCATCTGTTCAGGCCTTACAGATAAAGATAAAAGACAATTTTTCTTTCTTTCTTTCTTTTCAGTCAGTTATATTTCAGTGCATTCAGTTGCACAAGTTCTGCTCTACTAGATTTTTAAGTGTATTCACAATATGTTAACTGTTCACAAAACAGGGATAATTAACAAAAAACCCAGATAGTTCTGCTACTTGTAAGTTTTGAATTTTGCCTTCTTTTTCTCTTCCTCCCACTCCCTTCTGCTTATCTGTCTCTTAAACACTTCATGCATTAATTTTGCTTTATGAATTCTTCCTCTGCCTTTTTCTTTTCTCTCCACCGCCTTGTTTTTGAGGGTTTTGGGTTTTTTTTATTTTCCCTTGACAAGATCTCATTCAATAGACTCTCAAGATGTCATTGGCAAAACTGCTACTTATTTTAGGGCACACAGGACCGGGTCCTTTTCTCCACCTCATCATCACTGTCTCTTTACTTGATTACCTGGTACTCACATATTCTGTGTCTCCTCCTCTGCTGCTCTCGGGTCTCCCAGCTCTGCACTTTTTATGAGCACACCCCCTTCCTCAGCCAGGGTTACAGGTTGACTTTGCCAGCCAGCCTCTGCACAACATGAGCCATAAAATCCCTGATTAAGGGTGCGAGGTTATCTTTTCAAGCTACTTTCAACACTATGTCATCTTTTACCCCCTCATAGAATCATGTGCCAAGAGCTGTCAGTCCAATGCAGTTAAGTCTTGGATAATAAGTGATCTTAAACAAAGGTAAAATCACAGCTATATAGCTTAGATATATATATCCACACAGACAATGCATAACCATTTTAAGATTGAAAATGTGGGCGCTATTTTTAGAAGTTTAATCTAATCACATGCTCATGCCCATACATACACGCATCCTTCCCAGCCCATGGATAAAGAGAAGCAGTGCACTAAACACCAAAACAAATAGCTCTAACTTTTTTTCTGTCTTTCATTTGTTTCTCATCTTCAATGTCATAAGCTACATGCTGTTCCTCAAGATGAGAATCTACAGTTCTCTTTTGTATTGAGGTGGGGAAGGCGAAAAAGAAAAAAAAAATACATTTTCTTTCCTACTTTCATGAGAAGAGTATTTTAGGCTGCTTGTTTACATAGGGTCTACTCTAGCAGAATTAGAAGCAACTTCATCAATAAGCTAAAATTGTGATTCTGTTAACAGAGGTATCATTTTAGTCTGCCTTACTGAGAATTTGCTGGCTGCTGCTAACCTGAAAATGTTTATACATTTCCATGGGATGTGCCAGCCAGCACCATGACTCTACAATATAGGGCCAGTTTTCAGTGGCTTGGCTAGAAAAATCATTCTTCTTTCTCTGCTTTGCCCCACTTTGAATTCCACAGAGCTATCCAAAACCAGAAGTGGTAACATCTAAACTGCCCCATCAATATTTGGCAGAAGCTATCTGTCAGATCCCTTTGACACTTTATGTTCCACAAACTCCCTGCACTGACTGTATTGCCAAAATGCCCCATATATGGGACATAAGCAATGCTTTTTCACAGTTATTATACATTGGAGGCAATATTCTGCACACATAACCTGATCAGTTGCAACCATCTCAAATAAGGAGCTGGGCTTTCAGGAAGCTATTTTCTCATCTGTGACAATTTGCACAATAAGAAGCCTACAATGCTACTGTAGCTGCTGTTGCAGAAATGCCATGTGGCAGCGCTGACACACTGAATGGGGAGGACTAACAGAACAAGGAGAAAGCAGGAACTGAAGAAATGCTGAGAGCCTCTATTAAATCATTACACTCCTACTTCTACATATTTTTCTGAAAAAAACAATAAAACTGCAGACAAGTCTTGTTTTTTCTAAGGAAATACTCTTCTTAATCCCAAAGAGTTCTGGAAAAAATCAAGGAAAAAAGACTTTACTGGGTTTTGCCTATTTGTGGCTCTTGATTTGGTCTGGAATGGGGTATCAAAAGGCTTGTTTCACCCATTCCTGGAGGGTTAATCCATGTAACACATATAACAACATTTTCTCTAGAGTGGAGAAAGAGGACAGCATGCATGGCAAAGTGGCATACCTGGGGAGCCCAGGGCATTTTTTCTTCTGTGCCAAGAAACCACCTGGAAGAGGCACTAAACATAGCCTGTACCAAGGAACTGCACACAGGGTTAGAATCAACCCCCACTGACTCAGAAGCTGCTTAGTCCACCAGGAATCTTGAAGCATGAAAGTTTAGAGATTCAATGCTAAACATGGAAAGGCAGCATGTTTCCTGCAGAGAGAACTCAAGCCAAACACCCTTCTAAGTTTGGGATAATGATGTTCCTGTATCCAGATTGAAAATAGCAGCTGCGTGCAAATCTGCATCCTCACGAGGTGTGTAGGGAGAACGTCCTTCCCTCAACTTTTATTTGTTAATCTCCTTCATAATCTACAAGGGTCCTTTCCTGAAATGGATTTTGAGTAAATATTAAGAGATAGACAAAAATGAAATAAGATCTGGGCTGTGATAGACCGAAAGATAATAAGATCTGGGCTGAGGGCAGAGGAAGGGGAGCAGCAGAGTTAAGGAGAATGTTAGTTCTAATGGCAAACATTACTGAGATTGAGCATATGTGTTTCAGATTGTTTTTACACATTTGATTACTTGAACTTTGATATAATTATGTTATTACTTATCCATACTTAGAATGGATTTGGAATAAGTCTGAGGAAATAATAAAATCAGTCAAGCAAATGTTTCTTTTAAGTTTATAAGCAGAGAAGCAAAATGTACTTTCCAACCTTTTACTGTAATGGATAAAGATGATGAGAAAACAATTACACTTTACTCACCTCACTTAAAAAAAATCGCCCTAAGGATGCGCGATGTGCGTGAATAGGACTTTGTGAAAGGGAAATTAATAAATAAAAGAGTGTAACATATGAATAGATGCTGTACTTAATAATGCATGATGTCTTTACTAAAAAAATAAGGGCTTGTTTTTACTGTGTCTACAGTATATGAAGCAAAGATAAATAATTTCTCAACCTGGAAAAGGAAGTTCCATTCCCCTCCCTGAAAGCTGGATTCTTGCCCATCTCACAATGGTGTGCAGTTGGAAACAGTTCAGCTGATCTACCTCAGAACATCTCTGAAAGCTACAGAGATTAAAACCTGAAGTTTTGTCAGTGTTAAACACAATTGCAGTTAGAATTTGTAACTGCCGAGGGTATGTTTCCCTAGGAAAGGAGAATACTTTCATTTAAATCTGTGACTGTGGAACTGTGCTTTCACCATCCTTCCCCCTGATTATGGCAGGTAGCTTACCTGTAAATAACCTCGTACCATGACTCGCAGATCCCCTGATGCCTACCAGGACAGTCTTTTCCTCTGCATTTCAGTTGCAGGGAGAAAACCACAGCTATGTAAAGTTAAACCTCCAAGGTGTAAAGATAAACCCTCCAAGGCATTGCCCCAGCCACGCTCCTGAGCTGGCTGACAAACCATACCAATTTTATCCAATACTTTTCCACTGAGAAAATACCAATGGGAAGTGCTAATACATTAAAACAAAGTAGTTCAGTACGTTGCTGTGTGTTGAAAAGAATAACAGGGACTGAAATCCTGTGTGTGACAAATTCATGTGAAAAACAACAAAAAAATAGAAGACATTAACCAAAGCCAGAGATACATTCTATCTATAACAAAACAGATAACCAGTATGAACTTCATACATTTAGTGTGACTGAAAACATACCTAAAGAATAAACCTGTCTCTTGTATATAAAATCATAGAATCATTTTGGGTCTTAAGATCATCAAGTCCAGCCATTGACCTAACACTACCATCAAGTCTACCACTAAACAATGTCCCTCAGTGCCACAGCTACACGTCTTTTAAATACCTCCTGGGGTGGTGACTCAGCCACTTCCCTGGGCAGCCTGTTCCAATGCTTGCTTCACCTTTTTGGTGAAGAAACTTTTCATAATATGCATCCTAAACCTCCCCTGGTGCAACTTGAGGCCATTTCCTCTTGTCCTGTCACTTGTTACTTGGGAGAAGAGACTGAGTCCCACCTCGCTACAACCTCCTTTCAGGTAGTTTTGGAGAGCAATAAGGTTTCTCCTCAGCCTCCTTTTCTCCAGGCTGAACAACTCCAGATCCTTCTGCTCCTCATAAGACTTGTGCTGTAGATCCCTCAGCAGCTTTGTTGCCCTTCTTTGGACACACTTGTTTTACTTTTTCTGCCATTAGATTAAAAATAAATACAGAAAGTTCCAAGTATTTTTCACAAACAGAACGGCACATACAATGTTTTTACAGGATCAAAACAGCTCTTCGGCAAAATATTCAAGGTACACAAAGCATGGCATAAATTTATTTGAATAAAATTTGATACCGTAAATCCTCTGTTTATAAATTACTATTTTTCCTACTTTGTTTTTCTGAAATTCAGAAGTTCCAGTCACAGTCACTGAAGAGTCTATCTGAATTACACGCCACGAATACCTGATAGTCTATTTCAATAATTTCCAAATTACCCATAATCTGCAATTAGTTCGCTTGAACTGTTCTATGAATTACTTATGAATAATGAATACATTTGAAAATAAAAGGATCTAATGTATCTATCTGTCCATATATCTTCTAACACTGAAACATGCAAGCATTTTTAAATAGATCACAGTTAAGAAAAACATGTTTGCTAGATTGTAGCAATTCAATTAGCTGTACCTGCAAATGGTTATTACAAGTTATTAAATAAAAGACAAAAATCACTGCAAGCGTTCTTAAAAATTACTGAAGTATTTTGGCCAAACTCTTGAAAATTAATGCACAAGTAGCATATTATGGGATGCTGAAAGCAACTTGTTCATTTAAAAATAAGATTTGATCAGAAGTAATAATAACTAATTAGTTAGAAGTACTTAGAAATACCTCTTAGAAGTAACATCTAACTTCCCCTGTGGGACTTCAATACCCCATTGCGTCAAGAGCACATACTGCACAGCTTCACACACATAGAAAAAACACACATAGTAAGTCAGTTTGGATATGGAAAAACGTGATAAGCTAGTGACTAACCATGACTAACCATAGCTTTCGCTCCTGGGAATATAAAGAGGCTGAGTTTTATATGGAATACATGAATATGAATCTATGGTTTGAGGTATCAGAGAAGACTATTCGAGAAAAGACAGGATTGTGGGTTTGGGGTTTTGTGGTGGTTTTTTTTAGGAACAGAGAACAAAAATGGGAGACCCTAGCTAGCCGTAATGCCAAGCAATAACATCTGTCACATGCTTCAGCCTGGTCCAGATACAAAAAGTCACAGCAACAATAAAATGTCTTGTTCAGGGAAACCTCTTTTTCAATGAATCAAATGCTTAAAGATATGCCAGAATGAGAATAAATGAAATTACTTATTTTTCTCCCAAATCAGATGTATGACAACCCTGCACGATCCAAGCTTACTCCCACCACCCTCCCAGAGCATTTGAGGTGGTGATGATAAAGCTGTTACTAGTAAGCAAACCAGTAATCCCCCAAATTCTCATGCTTGATATCCCTTCTGGAGCCAGTGTTCAGCTGTACAAACAAGCTCAGCTTAAATTTAGTTGTGGAGTGCTTGGCACCATTCTCCACTCACATGTGTACATGCAGAGACAGAGATCTGACTGAGACACTGTTACTTGAAGTAGGAAAATAAAGGGTATCTCCACCACCCCATCAAACTGCAGCTAGCTCTGAAGAATTGTGAGTGCCTGCTCTTTTCAGTTTTAAAACCTAACTTCTGAGAAAAATTTAAAAAGTTTCAGAAAAGCATCCAAACCCTGAAAGCTTGTCCCAGCCCATTTTGAATCTAAGCTGATACAGCAATATGCCAGTCTTCATGTTGATGCAAATCACCTGCATCCTGATGTGCCATAGCAGAAAATTAAAGAGAGGAGTCTAGTTATAAGCTTTCTTTTGAAAGGGCAGGTAGAGAGATTTAGGAGTTGAATATAAATTAATTTTAAATGTTCTTTGGTGTCAGGAGTTCAGCTGCCTGAAGAGACTGAAGAGGATCTTTCTCTTGTTGGATTAGTTTACAGTGTCAGAGGCCATTTTATTTCCAACCCCAAGTATAAGGGAATATGCCACTGACAACACCATGACCAATGAAGTGAGGCCCCACGGTCCCATTCCTTCAGAGAAGAAAAACTTAGGAGAGTGTCTCTCCACAGAAAATAGGTGCATGAATAGATTTTCTTTTGCTTTCTCCTCAGTCTGACGTATCATTTCAAAAATGACAGGTTCAGATAGTATATTGCAAAACACATCAGATCTCTGCCTTGGTGAATATGATTTTAACACAAATATGCAGCATTTATGTCTGTATTAGTAGCATCATTGAATATCATTCTCCTAAATGGCAGGCATGCTGTTATTAAAGTATAATATCTAGGAAGGAAACAGCTCACTTAGGGTTTTCAGAAGGTATTTAATTTAACTCCTCTTCACGATCCTCACATCACATTTGCTGAACTAAGAAAAAAAAGTTATCAATGTTATTCCAGAAGGCTTAACCTATAATTATGTTCCTGTTTCAATGGCATCGCTTCTAAGAAGACATCACTAGCTGTTAAGCAAACCTCTTTCTTATTTAAATTTCACTCATCTCCATTCCTATGACTAACTCTTTAATTCAGAGGATTTTTCCCCAGCCAGTCCCTGTTCCTCTCCTTCCCTTGAGGAAAACAGGTGACTAGGAACAAACGTATAATTATTGGACTCCAGTTTTGAGGGGGGAGAGACGTTGTTTTGCTTTGGTTTTATTTTTTAATTTACAATGACATTTTTGTTTGCAATGTGAAGAATCATCTGTTAGCAAAGACTCAATGGATTCAGCAAGAGCTGAAACAGCCTCTAATTATTGAAGAACAGAAATAAGAACAGGCGGGCTGAGCAGCTCTCTTCTTTCTGTTTCGTACTTTACTCCTCAGAGACCGACTAAAAACAGGCAGAAGCCACCGTCCATGTGGGTACACACAGTCTGTTCCTAGGGCTGGGAAGTTTGGTTTGGATCCCAGCACATCTCGCACACTCACGTTTCACAGTGTGCATTCTTACAACAGCATGTTTCCCAATTTAAATTCCATCTCTCCTACTAATCCTCTTTCCTAAATCAAAATTACCTTTTCACTCTCCAACCTACTAAGTGTTTCTAGGAAAAGCTGTAAACACCGCAAAAAAAAAAAAACAACCAACCCTGGGAAAGCTTAATTTTCTTAATTCTTTGTCTTTAATACCCTGAGGGGGTTCTGAAGGGTCAGTCACAAATAGCAATTTCAACGAATGCAGCAACTGAGACTTTGCACTCACAAAAAACTTCAGTCTAATCTAGGTTCTTACCTCTCTGCAAAAAGCTTGCCAGGCTCATAGACAGCCACAGCTGTGACAACATTACTATTACAGAAAAATCTGTTCCTTTCTTTCAGACTACAAGTTGCTAAATACTACTGTGCTAAAATGTTGCAGTTGCAACCCAAGTCAAAAAAAGAAAACCCTAAAAGCGATCCCTCGTGTATGAGGTAAAAGGGTTTATTATCATGCAATTTGTAAGCAGAGATGTAACACGTACAGAAGACAGCCATGCTGTGTCATGCAACAAGGTCCATCCAGGTTGGCACCTCATTTTCAGCAATGACCAGTCTAAGATGCCACGTAAGCAACAGAGAATTAACAGAGTGGTCCTTTCCCCATCCCTTCCTGCTTCTAGCAATAAGCAACTTAGAAACCTACTTAGAGTTAACATCGCAAGTGCTAAGCTGCAGACTGCTATTGGATCTATTTCTTTATCTCCCTTTATAACCTAATTTTACATGTTGTATCCAACAGTGCAAGAGGAAAAAATAGAAGAAAGAAAATCCATATTTGCTGCTGACTAAAAGAACATTTAAAGGACTCCTTTAAAATGTCCTCTCACCCTTCAATTCACAAGACTTCACTGAATATAAGTATATATTTGGGAATTATAAACACTGAATTATTTCAGCTTCACAAAATATACAGAAATGCGTGCCCTAAATATTTGTGTGACAAGCCAGTGCTAAGCAAGCCATGTCCTCGCCTGCCGTTGACTCACACCCATGCTGTGCTTCTCTGGAAGTTGCAAATTATGCTGTAGAAAGAGCACAATGAGAAGCAGAATCAACAGAGCTCAGAAAAGGCTTCAGTTTTGCCCTTCTGGAAAATAAACATATGCTCCTTTGTTAAAAAACTGCTGGGACTTTTGTCTCCCAGTATATCTGTAACACATGACATTGATGCTGCACACCACTAATGAATTAATAAGTCTATGCAGGGGGAGAAGAGAAACACAAACGAGAAGAGATAAGAAAAGCTTAGGGTAGTATCAATAAAAGGTCTGAGGCACTCCTATAGTACACCACAAATCACTATATAGCAGGAAGTCAGATCAGTTGTTTGGTGATGATAGACATGGTGAGAGTGAAAAGAATTCATAAACATTACCTGGGAAAAAGAGCACATAATGAGTACATTGCAATCATGTGCTATTTGATTTGTGTGGGTTTTTTTAAGCATACCACATTGTAGTGTTTCACTGCTGGCTTTGGCATCACTAACCTGACCTAGAAAATACACTAGTGATTTCTTGGAAAAAGTAATGAAAGCATCTCCAAGTTGCATTATTTTCCTCAGCCAAAACCATAATAGCTAATACTGGCTGGGCCAGTCCTCCAACAGTTTTGCTCATTTTTACTGCTAAATACCGACAATTTATCTAGTACATCCACTACCCAATAAACAATCATTTGAATTAGACAAAAAGAATTCTTACTGCCTCTAATTTCAAACCCATTCTAGCATCTGTTCTAACACGTAGGGGAGTACGGTGAGAGTCAGCCTTTTCAGATATTGCAAGCAGAACAGAAGCTTGACAGGGCAGGCGGAGGGAGGCATCCCAGACCGAGTGCCTGAAGAGCAGGCGGGAAGAAAGAAGGAAAAGAGAGATCAGCAAAAACAAAAACAAAACACCGCAAACAGAAAAAAAAAACCACCTACACCTTAAGACATGTTATGCATACTATTCTGTACGAATTCTTGTTCTTCATCTTTGAGATTATATTGGTCACTTGAAAGCTGATTTGGGGCCAGTAGTCTCCTAAGACATCTACTGCTCCCTCATGTTAAGGTTGTTCTATATTAATAGCAAAAGACTTTGAAAAGTACACGTGATATCAATTCCTTCCACTCAAAGGCTTCAATTCACCAAAGCAGGGTAAAAAACCCTATGGTAGATGAGAATCAGTCTTCTGACATAGTCATTTAGCAGTTAATATTTCGTTAAGCATTTCAAGACTAAAGTACTATGTAAGTGATAAGGCTATTTGTGTTACTCCATAAAGTATGTTCTAGTAGTAGTTCAGCTTTGGGAGTGTTTTTTTCTGTTCCTAATATAAAGCTCAGAAATATATCCTTGCTGAAATAAACTTCTTACCCTTGGAGGGCAATCCATATGACAGGGAAGAGGAGTCAATGATTTCACTTTGGCATTGAGCACCATGAAGCTAATTTGTGAAGAGGCAATTAGTTGACCACTCTGAAGTTTATTCTCGTCAGTTTAGAAGGACTGAGCACCCCTAGACATTAAAAGCAATTACATCCAGCTCAGACTCAGTTTTGGGCATTCAGGAGACCTGTAAACACATTTATGTGATTAATTCTCTATTATAATCTTTAAAGTACTGTGAAAGGCAGGAAGAGAAACTGCAGAGAATGGTGGGAGCGTATTGCAGTTTGATTGAAAGCCTAAAATACGTGGCACAAAACACAAGAATCACACCTTCTGATGCAAGAAACTTTTGAAAGCAAAGGAGAGCTCATTGAGATCTCTACGATCCAAGTCCGTTCAGATGCACTTTTGACTTCGTTGAATCATAATATTCTGCAAAGCCTGGTAAGCACTATCAGAACATTGCAAAGCGTCTGCTGAGCTTGAAAAAGCCCTGACTAAACTTCTGCTTCTCTTAACCTATAAAGTTTCACCCTAAATTTTCTATATGCTTTGAAAGTCAAGAAAAGGCCAAAAAAAATACATCAAGGAATGTTTTCTTCCTCAAGGGGAAAAAATCAGATTAGCTGAAGAAAACTGATACCAGAATGACAAAATGAGACTTATCAAGGAGGAGTCAAAACTTCACAGAATCTTCATGGTTAGAAGGGACCTTTGAGGTCATCGAGTCAAACCACAAACAAACAAAAAAACCCACACCACACCCACCCACAAACAAACGCACACCAACAATCTCAGGCACTAGAGCATGCAACTTGAGATGATGTACAGAGATGCACCGGGAAAATCAGAGTGGAAGGGCTTTCATATGTCTGATTTGTTTCCATTTTAACTTAAAAGAAATTGGCTGCTTTCACCGCAAAACAGGTGGGATTTCAAACTCCATCTTATCAGCCCTGGGAGAAGCTTGAGCGTTTTAAGATTTGGTTTTATTTCTCATTACCCTACTCTGATTTTGATGGTTAAAAAGTTTAACTAATTTCCTCAAGTTGAGTCTATTTTGCCTGTGACAGCAATTGCAGAGTGATCTCCCTGACCTTATCTCAACCCAAAAGCTTTTGTTATATTCTCTCCCCTGTCCATTTGAGGAGGGGAGTGATGAAGCAGGTTTGGTGGGCACTTGGTGTCCAGCCAGGGTCAACCACCACAAAAAAAGACATTTATGAAGCACCTTTAAGAGTGTATGTAAAATGCGCTCTACTGGAGCAACAAGAGATCTGCCAAAGGGTAGGCAGCTCTTACAGGGCAGGTAATGCCAGTAGCTAGAGCAGCTTCTTCAGCTGCAGCATTTACCATAGATAGTGTGGTATAGAACTGCCTTTGAGGTTTTCTACCAGGCGTGGACTACTAAGGCTGGTAGTTGGTAGGCAGAGACTGTTTCATGTCTTCTACCGAGTGCAGTATTGCTGCTTGGGTGCGTTTTCCTATTTGTCTGAATGCAACTGTTACCTCCTACGTTCACACAGCCAATTGTGGGGGGGGAAAATAAGGGTATTTTTGTTCTGTTTGTAGACAGCACAGTACACTAGGGACTGGGTCAGTTTTTATTTCTTAGTAACCTTTCAAAAAGGGCCTCAGATGGCATGCTTATTTCCCAGTGTACTCTAAAGAAAAAGTGAGTAATGGAACATTTTTATATTTCATTTGAAGTCTTGCAGTCTGCAAAAAAAGTCGAGAGTAAGACACTGCAGATTGCAATTAATAAGTTTTGGTTCCTTGCAGTGACAACTGATTTTCTTTAGTTTCATTAACATGGCTCATAAGTCCTGCAAATATTTTTCTTGCATCAGGTAGGAATGATGTTGGTTTCCCACTTTTCTCTGAAGCACAAGGTACCTGCCTGCTGCATCACCCAGCCATCCAATTCAGCTCCCAAAGCTGCTGGTAACTCTGGAGTTAATACTGCTATTTAAGAGCACCAGGAGCCAATAAACCATTGCTTTAGCTATAATAATCTAAGAAAGACAAAACTCATAGGAGAGGAAAAAAAATATTGTTAAACCAACCAATGCTGCCAGAGAAGAAAAATACAAACAACCAACAAAAAAACCAGACTTTAAAGCACACAAGCTTTTCTTCGGGCTGCAAATAGCAGTTATCTTGCTAAAAGACAAGCTAAGAATTACTGCCTGAAGTTTCTGTTTATAACATATAATGAAACTTCTTAAGGAAGGAAGGGATTTGGTTAAAATGAGGTTCTAGTGTGTAGAGGAAACTTAATGATCTGGAGCAACGAACAGGTCAAACCAGATGAGCTAATAAACCTTTAGGCCTTTGAGGATGTGAAATGTGAGAGAGAATTCCAGAAGAAAAAGCTGATTTTTTGGTTACCACATAAAAAAATACAAGACTAATCCTTTCCGGGGGCGGGGTGGGGGGGAAGGAAGGAAAGAGAGACACATAATTTATAAAATCTCAAAAAGACAGAAAGCAGTTTTTTCCTCCTCCATGTTGTCATAGGAGAGATTGATAGCACTATTATAGCAAGCTTCAGGATTGGTAGCTTAGATGTAGAAAAAACAGACACATTTCTGGGCCTGATTCAAGATCTAAGGAAGAAGATAGCCTCACATTACCCTTGCTTTTTAGAAGGTTGAAAAAATAAAAATGATGGGTTTACGCCTCATTTTGTAGTTGGAATGAATATTCTGAAGATTTACATTCTTACTCATCCAAAGTCACGAGCAAGACTGGTGAGGGAATAGGGCTGAAAAATTCGACAAAATGTCCAACATCAGAATGTATATTCAAGAAGAAAGAAAAGAAAAATTAAATATTCATACTAAGTTTTATTCTCAGCCAGTAAAGACTGAATTTTGGAGGCAGTAAAATATATTCCCATTAAGAGCCCTGGTTTACGTATAGCTGGGATTCGCAAGGATATAACTATACACCAAGGAAGGGGTGAATTTACAGAGCCCTGTATTTATTGCCTTAATATTCCATGCAGGTAAACTTAACATGAAGTAAGAACGGCACCAAACAAGGTAACTCACCTTGCTTTGAAAAGGGGTAAGTGCAGAATAAATGCAAAGTCACCAGGGCTTTTAGCAGAGAGAGTTTGAACTGATGGACTGATGCTACAAAATCTGTGCCCTAAGTTTTATCTGTTCTCAATGTCTAAGAATGCAAGGATGAGAAGATGGAAAACAGATATAGGCTTGAGGTTAAGCCTTTCTTTAGGCTTCTTGTGGAGACTTGCTTCAAAACTTTTCACTCCTTCACCACAATGGTAAGAAGGAAATTTTGTCCATACATGCCATCAGGGGCTTGAGAGGCTGGCCTTCAAAATTCTTGCCCTGTAGGAGGCTTCTCAGGAACAAAATAGTTCCATGAAAAAGCACATTCCCCAAGACGGTAAGTAGCTTACGTACAAGTGGGGAATGATGAGAACTGCATTGAGAATACCCAAGTGCAAGCATATCTGTATTTTCAAGCCAGGTGAGTGGCTGCCATTCTGTTGTATGTTATATATGCGTGCACGTTGGCCCATGGCCACACAGTGCAGGTCTTCCCTTGGGATCATATCAGAAGTTTCTCTATATGTATTATCCCAAGGGCAGGATTTGATGGATGCTGTGAAAAGAAGCTTAAATGTTCTAACTGTAAAAGGTGTCTATCTTCCCCCAAAAAGCATTAACTAAAACGTAGTTTGGTAAATAAATTCCATCTTTGCCAGACATTCAAAGCCACATTTCTCACCCAAAGGCAACCTGAAGACTGTAGCAAAAGGTTCTCTCCTTCGAGTAAATTTACTTTGAGTGAAAAACAGAGTCAAATCACCATCCCTCATATACAACCTGGGGGGTAAGATGACGGAAAAAAAATACAAACAACAACATAGGAATTCCTACCTTTCTGTAGAAAAATATTCAGCATGAACATTAAGACCAAATTGCTCCTGTTCAGCCTGAGCGTGTTTTCAAAGCTTCAGGAATCTAAACCCCAAAGTCTAAAACTCCCACCCAGAAAAGGTGGGATTTAAGATGCAATGTAGTCCAAGATGTACTCAACATGAAATACTAAGGAGGGCAACTTGGAAATCTTATTTTGGCAACAGTGGGTGTACTGTGTTACATTTTCCATTACTACCATTAAATCAAAGCCTTCATGTTTTTTACAAGAAATTTGCTAGCAATATTTTTACAATCATATGCAATATAACTGTAAACACAATTTACAATATTTTTATTTTTACAATGAATTTGCTAACAGTGTTTTGACAGCAACATTGCCACTACAGAATTATCACATCAGATTCAGTGTCTTCTGTCCTTCTGTTGTCAGCTTGAAGCCAGCTCTAGGGTCTGGCTAGCCAGGTGCCCATACACTAGAATCATGAGTCCTATGATAATTCAGGATGGAAAGGACTTCAGGATATCTCCAGCCCAGTCTCCTGCTCAAAGAACAATTGTCAATTTACTCAGAGCAGGCTGTTCAGTTCTGTGTCCAGTTAGGGCATGAAAACCTCCAAGGAGAAAAATTGTACAACTTCACTGGGCCACCTGCTCCAGACTAGACTGTCCTCACAGTGAAAAAGATTTCTTCTTATGCTCACTCTCTCTCAACTTTCTGTCATGCACCACAGTAAAGAGACTGGCAACATCTCAACAAACTCTCCTTGTTGGATGCCTCCTATTTAGTCCCATTAAAGCCTTCTTTTCTCCAGGCTGAACAAACCCATCTCTCTCAGCTTCAAGGTCAAAGACGTCGTAAGAGAGATGTCCCAGGACAGATTACTGCAGTACTCTGCGTATTGCAGTACAACTGAGTACAACTCCTTAACCACCACCCTCTGAGCCCAAACATCCAACCAGTTATCAACCCACCCAGCTGTCCAACTACCAAACCGTGGTCCCAGCTTGGACACAAGAATGTTGCGGGAGACGCTGCGAAAAGCATTATTAAAGTCCAGGTAAGCGACATCCGCTGCTCACCCCTCATTCACAAACCTAGTCATTTTATCACAGAGGCGGTGAGGTAGGTCAGGCATGGCTTACTCTTGGTCAATCCATTCCAGCTGTTCCAGATCCCCATCATCTTCTCTCAGTCATACTCATAACAGAAGACCCAGTGAAACACAGATCTGGCAGTGTTGACTATTGAACTGTAATAGCCAGCTCTCTGCTCAGGATCTTAAACTTTCCCATTTCCAACTCTAGACGACTAGTTCTCTTTTAGCATTTCAGAGAAACCTGACCCCTGACTCAGGGCTGTGGAGGAACCCTGCTGTGTGGATTGCCTTGGGCCATCTGGGTGACCTGATCTCCCTGTGACTCAGTTATTCATCCAGCAAGACTTCAAAACAGCTTGTGAAGATGGACTGATGCATTCATGAAGCTAGCTCTGATGCTGATGTGTGTTTGCAGCACGTAGTAGCAATATAAACAAGGCAGCATCTTATTTCTCCCCCTCTTCCCTAACCATACATGAAGACAATAGAAAATATTTCAGTCCATTTTTAAATCCATGCAATTTCTGTTATGGCCCCTATGAATATGTACTGAAATGCCTTAAATAACTGGATTGGCTTACCTTTGAGACTGTGTTTATTTGATATTTACTGTTACCCTCAGCATAAACCGTTTCCCAGTCAGCACGGAACACCTGACATACACAACTGAAGCAAACAAGCTACCTTCAGGCTTTTGCTCTCCATTTGTTTTGTTTTTAACTATTAACTATCCTTCCACTTGCCTCTGGATTTTGAAAATTAGGTTGGTTTTTTCCATGGATTAACCTTAAAGTCCTTGCCAAAATTCCTTAACCAATAAAATATATCACCTTCTAAACTAATGCGTAGAAAGATATTGAAATATTTTATTTAAGATAACAGAAAATAAACACACCTTTGTAACAGTACTTACTGTCTCTGTATTTTGGAGAATGCTTAAGAATTGTTAATGCTTCACATTATTCACGTAATACAAATTAAATCAAACTTAGAAGTGTAAGTTGGAAAATAGGGACCTGAAATTTTGGGAATTTCACCCCAAACACAGGATGCAGCCAAAGGCCAGTACTTAGAACTGGCAGAGGAAAATGGAGTTGGAGACAGGCCAGAACGACATGGTCCATGTCCGTATAGAAGCTGCAGTGAACAGGAATCACACTATTCCAGAGCAGGAGGACTTTGATGCTACTCTTTCAGTATAAGGTAGCATTTTAAGTATATGCATAAAATACTCACATGCACACACACACCAGTACCCCACGAAGACTTTTAAGTAATAGGGTTACAGAAGAGAAACAGAGGGAACAAAAGATCAAATAAGCTGCCTGATTCATAGTATGTTGTAATATGAAAATGGAATATTTTAGTAAGCAAAGAAGCTACTACTATTACCCAAACAAGGCATGCACTGACACTGTAAATATCACCTGTATTAAACATGACTCTGTTTGTGCCATTTAATGGAAGAAACTCTTTTCTCCCTTCATTAGAATATTAAGAATCTGTATATAATCTTGGCCTTCAGCTGCAGAGAAGACCAGAAGAGAGAAAAAGCTGCCATACTTTCCAGAAGCACTGCTAGAGGCCAAATGAGAGCAAGGTCTTTTTAGTAGTTAAAATTGCAACCACGCTTCTTTTGCAGCTAATTGTGAAATTAGACATTTTTTCTTGTATTTACTCAAGTGGCATTCAAATAAGGGGGTTATTTTAAAAGCGCAACATCAAAGACGTTGGAAAGAAGTTACACTCTCCCTCAGATTATCCCCTACAGCCATTGTGAATTTTAACTTGTGTCACTCAGTTAAAGCTCTTCAGTTTTAATATTATGAAAGCTGGAAGGGGGTGGGAGCCAGGAGTAATTTTATCATAATTTAAAAAAAGAAAGTGTAGTGGAAAAACAGTAAAATTATCATGGCTCCCCTGTCTGCAGAAGCGCCAAGGGACTGTTTACAAGGACAAGTGGACGATCATTTTTAGCATGTGAACAGCAAACTCTGCATCTCTTCCATGACACGGGGGAGGTGAAGTATGAAGTGGCAGATCCTCTGGCTCAGAGTAGTCAGAAGAGCCCATCTGTCCAGAAAGGCCCAGGAAACAAAGCATTCCCCACCAGAAGCAGTAGTAGCAAGAAAGGAAGAGACCAAAGAACATAACTTAAGGGAAAGCATTGTAAAGGCTAAATCCTGGTAAGATGTTGGTTGCTCCAGATGCACAAAACACTCAGTGAGGGGAGCTTTGTCCCTCAGAGGTGTTCCAGAGCACTGAAATTAATCCTGTTCTTCAAGTCATTTTCTAGAGCATGCTCCCCTTCCAGTGACTGTTGTGAACCATGGAAGATAAGAGACCATAATCTAATGCTTGTGTTTGTTGATTCCTCTTACTGGGAGCTGTGCCCCAGCACGAGGTAAGGCTGTCGATCACCCTCAAGGTCAGGGGTATTTCTGACCTTTCTCTCCCTATCCATCTTTTTTCTCTTTCCACATTATCAACCATGCTCAGTCAGAACTTAACCTGACAGATCTGGCTGTCAGATTCAACTTAGTAGCCCAGCAGAAAATCACAGATAACGTTTCTGCTGTGTTAGTGGGCTAAACTGGCACATGGGAAGGTGTGACAAGTTCTGGAGCCACTGGAAAGAAGGTCGTATCACCACATAGCTTGGAGCAGGGCAAGCCAAAGCAAGTAGTGGCAAACAGATCAGTGAAATTATTGCCACCTTGTCTTTTCTTACCATGCACTGTGTACCCTGACTTTGGGAGTTTCTTTCCAAGTAGGGAACAATTTAGGTGCATATATTTATTTTATGGTCAGCCATTTTATGGACAGCCCTCAAAAACAAACACTGAGGCACTTAAAGAAAATCTTGCTTTGTGTATCAAAGAATTGTTGAGTTACTACTCAGAAGCAAACAAGATAAATGCAACCCCAATTTTAGGATAAAAATAAATTATCACCTTGCAGTCTCAAATACTATTTTCAGAATTCTTTACAAGAAAGAAAACAACAATTGCAGATGTGCAAAAAAGCAAGCAAATTTAAATAAAAAAGCACACTTTGTTCACCTTTTTTATTATTGAACTATGACAAAACCTGTCAGACTGTACTGACAGATAATGAAGATAGATAAAATCAAGCCTTTCCCAAAGATCACACCTGCCTTTCATTCTAAGATTATGGCCTAGCAATAGTTTAACACATTCATTTGAAAGGAAACAACTAAAAAACATCATGAGTTTTCCCCTCAGAGTTTTCCATTCATCATGCTCTATCATCACCAGACACAGGCACAATAAATCCAGGCTCTTGGAAAATCCTGTCCCTCTAGAGAGGTATAAACATGGGAGCAGCATTGCCTGAGTCAACATACAAATAGACTTGGAGAGCAGCGTCCTACAGCAGCCCTATTTCAGTTCATCACCAAAGCTAGGAAAATAAGCGTATGGAGGACAAATCCCAAGGCGGTAGCTCTGGTGGACACTCACCCTCTGCTATTTCCTGCCCTTTAAGCTGTCTTCAGTACTTACAGAAAGATCATATTTTGCGTCTCTCTTAATAAGCTCTGCACTGTCTAGATTAGAAAAAAATAGTGAGGCAGAGGAACTGGTGAAATGCTTTACTTTTATTATTATTCATTTTTTTCAGAAATGAAGCTCATTTACTCAGTCTCACACAAAGTCTGAAGTTGAGTAAATGATTTGAGACACATCTCCCCTCAGATAGATACACTTAGCTGTGCAGCATCTTTCCCTTGGGCCTGAAAGGAACCTGGCAGTTATAATGATAGAAACGCTGACTACATGGAAACAAGAAATATTCTCTGATTTCTGAAGTCTTAAATCAGAAATCTTTTCATCTTCACAATCCAATATAACAGTTTTATTTCTTCTTGATAAAGTGGAGCTGTGATAAATTTTACATTTTCAAAACCAGAAACGACCAACCAAGAATGTCTGTATAAATGGGTAATAAAAGAACAATCCTGTATTTTCAGTGGCAGGAGTTCTTTTGCACCAGGTATTTGGTGGATAAGATTTAATCTTACCACCACACACAGATAAATTGTGGTATCAGAAATGGCTCAAGGACAGAGGGAGCAGGGGAATGCAAAGCATCCTGTGGCCTTGCTCTTCCCTTTTGGCATAATGTTAGATGTTAATTGGAGTTTCCAGAGCTTGAAATTTCTGCCAAGATTTGAAGGGAACTTGTAGTCTGAGATCCTATTGGAAAAACAGCCAACATCGCAGAGGGCAATTATGTCTTGCATGTGTTAGCTACTAACTTTATTTATGCAATGAATTAAACAAAAGGAACAAATAGACACTGAACAGCATAAACATTGCTTGAAAAAGAATTGGTATCTTGTATTATAGCTACTTACTCCATTTTGTTGGAATGAGAAGTAGTTTAACCAATTCTTAATGAAACCTAAATCAAACTATTTGAAACTCTGTTTCTCTACAGGAAAAAAGAACCCAGGAAAAAAAGAAAAAAAAACCAAAACATAACTGTTTATACAAATAAAATAAAGCAAGCACACCCCTAAAAAGCAGGCTTTTTACGTATAAAACATCTTGCACCACAGTTCAGAAGTGCACATTAAGTATCATGCTGATTTGCAGAGGTTTGCAGGAGAATTAGAAAACAATTTACAACACTATTACAAATCTAGAGGCTAAAACACTATTCCACAAATATCTTTTCAAAGGAAGCACTACTGATAAGGTTACAGCTTAGACAAAGGATCAGAAAGGAGGTGGAGAGAGTTGAGATCTAGAAGAAGAAAAAAGCCAAACAATTCCCATTCCAGAAACCAACTTACTGTTTTAGTTACTGAAGACCTCCATTCTCAAATAACAAAAATAAATTGTGGAAATTGAATAATCTCTAGTTAATGTCAACAAGACAAGCATACTTCAATAACTTATTATACAGCTTGCTTTCTGATGCACATCAGTTGGTGGTCATATAGGCATTCTCCTTTGTCACACAGGTTCTTTTTAAGGTCAACACTGAAACACACTGAATGTGTATTTCCTACCAAAATAAAGAATAAATAAAATAATACACTTAAGACATCAGACACCATCTTTACATCTTTTTCAGCCAAAACCAAGAGGACAGAGCATGGAATTGAGATCCACTAATCCAGCAAGCTGTCTTTAATTGCTCAGCTGCTAACTCTGGTAATTTAGGAAATTCTAGTGAGCGGGAGACATTCCAGTTTACAATGTCCTTGATTTCCATAAATGTTTGGGTAGAGATTCTGGGTACTCCCCATGTAATTGAAATTATACTGCTACTGAGATAACCAATTGTGATCCCACAAGATGCCAGCTACAAGCCAACGAATAAGCAATACAGCAGGAAAGAAACCCGACTTCTACTCACTGCACCAGAGGAAAAATAATGCAGTCACCAGTGTTGAAGTGTATCCTTTTTCATTTTTGGAAGGAAAGTTCTGACTCCTTTCTATAGGCCATGAGTTACAAGTGGAGGCACAGTAAAGTTAGCTGTCTTAGGGACACAGCTCAGGATGTTTCCCTGCCTTTAATATTTCCCATTCCCTGACCCAGTATTTCCCAGGTGGCTCTGGTCTGTTCTATGGTACCCAGCTTTGTTCACTACTACATAGGGAGTGAAAGCATTTTGCTGGCATTCCCCAAATGCCAGAGGTCAGCATGATCCCAGGGACATGCTACACAAAGAGCCACCAGCTGGAGAACTGTGTTTTGTGCAAGACAATTCAGCCATCTCCAAGTTTTTACAGCTTTATATAAAACCCTCCAACACAAACCCCACGATGAGGAGGGACATAAGTTTTACGGACCTCCTGATTTCAGCTGTGACCCCATGAAGACCAGATACACCCAGATGGCTGTGGAGCCAATGGTCCTGCTCTTGGATAGCTGCCTGCACCCTCAGCAAGGCAGCCCTGCTTCAAACCTCCCTGTAAATCCAGCCCTCCACATTCCAGGTAGCATAAGCTGCTACTACAGAAAAAGAGGAGAAAGCTGTGTATTTCTCAGCTCTAGGACTTGAAAGTCAGAGCTGCAGGACACAGTAAGGAAAGATCAGTCCTGCTGCTTGTGATCAAAGAGTGTTTAATCTTTTCTCCAGATGACTGCATGCTCTCCCTTCTCCCCCCCCTCCCTTTGACTAACCTCATTCCTAAACCCGAAAGAGAATCTGAAATAGAAATATTTATGTATTTACACTGAGCGTGCTCACATGGCTAGCCTCCCTGAAACATTTAAGCAAACATAAAAAAAGAAATCTTGTCTTTTAGGAATATTCACAACAAGGAGGAGGAAAAAAAAACGCACCCAACAAAGCAAATAGCAGTGATAAATAAGTGAATCCCTTATCTCATTAATTGTTTATTCACCCAGCAGCCCACAGGAGTTAACATACCCAAACTAGCATATTATCATACTTAAATTATAGTAGTTAAATAAACACTAGTTCAGGCAGATCTTTATTTCCCATACTTTACACACATTAATAAACATGTTCATATTGTGATGGGTTTTCCATGTAACAGAAGATGGGCTAAAATGACATTCACTGCCTTCTCAGTTTGCATTTCCTATAGTATTCTGCAGTCTTCCTTCAGATAGCAAGAAATCACTAGTTTCATTAAAATGAAGGCAAATTTATTATTAGTTCAAACAGACATTTTATTCATGTGTAAATGACAGGATAATAGAACTGTTGTTTGACAGCTTGCTGAGAAAATTGTAGCTTTCATCATCTTAGATGATAAATTTTTCCTAAAATAAAGTGAACACCCATGGAAGAAATTGAAATTAATGTTTTAGAGAAAAGAATGTGACAACTGTCCTACTTAACTAAATCGGTTTCTGTGATCTCACAAGAGGCAAAATACTTTGGTTCAGAACAAGCCAAATTCAGACATCACTTGGCAAGCTGTATATCAGAAGTGGGCAAAATACTCAGAATTTAAAGGGAAAAGTAGTAAATTCACTTTCAGATTCTTAAAGCTCATTAGTCTACTGAAAACAAACATTTTTAGACTTCTTTTTGTTGTCCTCATGTTTCAGAAGTCTCACGCAAATATGATTAATTTTTTTTTGGCAGCCTCATTGCAAAAGCTTAGTAAGGCTGCTAAGCAACATCTACTATTTGTTACAGGATTTTGAGTCTTGGATCTGAGGAGGAATACTTTTCTTTTTTAAAAAAAAAGTTATATAGGTGGTTTAAAAATATTTTTAATAGAGAGGACAAGGAAATGCCAAAACCTCCCAAAGGATTTGAAAAATAAAGTGCTAACCAACAGGGGAAATACAAGCTTCTCTTTGTGGAAAGAACATTATTGGAATGTTCTCTTCTCACATGTCAGTCTTTGCATGAAGAATAGAAAACATAAGCATTTTTACAACTGCCAAAAATTTATTCGAGGCTGAAGTGTTTTGTTCAGAGAAAAAAAAAATTAGTTTGACCTTAAGTAAATCATTACATTCCAAAACAAATGGTTATTTTGCATTTAAATTGAATAGGCTATGAAAAAGAATAGTTTCTGCAAGTACTCCACATCAACATCAATTCAATGTACTCAACTTTTCAATTTGCAAAGGTGAGGAAAATACAGATTCCCAAAACTAGATCAGAATTCAAAAAAAAAAAAAAACCAAACCCAAACCAAAAAACCCATCCGCCACACAGACACCAAGACTTTATCCTGTTTTAAGAGCTTCTAAGTGGTTGTCAGCAAAACGTCAACCTTTTCTTGTCAGAAATTCAGAACTTCTTTGAGATTAAGAGACTTCTATAAACACCAAACAATGAAGCCAAAGGAGAACATCGGGCTTTATTTTATGGTTATCATGCTTTATTTTAGAACATTTATTTTAGCTCATTAAGTAACAAGTTTTGATATGTAAGATTATTATATCTTAAAACTTCAGGCCAAGCCTAGGACCACCAAGCCCATGTAGTCAATGGCTAGCCTTCTCCTTTTATTGATTTCCTCAGTTCTCTTGGTGATGACATTTTTGTCCTGGATTCTGCTCCAAATTCATAACTACCCTTCTCCAGAAACCAAGCAGAGGAGGACCTAGGGCATAATAAGGGTGTTGTTTATGAGGCAGACTAAGTATACCTACACAAGGACAATCAGACCCTTCAGAAGATACAGTCACTGCTGCTTTCCTTTTAAAATACAAGGAGGTGGCACCTGCTGCTATTGTTAGTAGTCCGCTAGACAGTCTAAATGGCATTTAGACCTGCTCCATCTAAATGAGATTAAGTTTCCATCATTATATTCTCCCCAGCTGACAGCTGGACAAGACTCAAATTCTACCAAAAGGCAGAGGTTAGCTGAAACAACGCCTCTGTGACATTTTGCATCTGTTGATGAAATTCAGAGTTTCAGTCCACACCAGAATTGTAAAGCTGAAATTTTGGGTTCCCACGGAGCAAATTCACAGAGAGCTGATTGGGAAATGGTACAGACCTTTCTTAGTGCGTGACTTTGTGTATGCTTTCAATACTTTTCTAGACCAGGGAAGCAGTTAATAATCAGGGAAATAAAATCACACCACCAAAAAAAAAAAAAAAAAAAGACAAAACAGTCTTAAAGCAAAATAAGATACTGATCAAGTGAGTAAATTCAGAGTTAATGAACTGGTGGGACAATTCTCACAAAAAGAAAGTAATATTCTCCCCTGTATGCTCCCTACTCCCCTAACCACAAGAATTAACCTTCCAGTTTGGGAGTACAAACATTTCATCTGTCACATCTAATTTTGTTATTTCTCCTTCTGACTTTCCTAACCAAAAATGTTACCCATTTCAAGTAGTGGGTATTTCTTCAACCTGTTAATTATTTCTGACTTGCAGATGGTCTATTATAGAGGCCAATTTCAATATCTGCTAATGTTTAAAATTCAGTGCTATAATGGATGTTGCTTGGCAAGCCAAGGGACTCAGCAAAATACTGCATATATTTTCTTGTTTACTTGAAATATTAAAAATCCACCCATTTGTCCTCCAAAACCTGTGTTTAGATTGAGACATTTCAGATTTGAATACATCATTCTCAAATCTTATTCCAAGACGTGAGAGAGCATACTTTTTTTCTTGTATTAGAATTGACAATGCAGTTAAAGCCAGTGCTAAAAATTGCATTGTTGCAGCTACAGATTTAACCATGGATACCTAGTCTCTTCATACAATAAACAGACTAAAGATACAAGATCAGTACTTTCCTCCTCCTAGAGTAGGCAGGAGCCTTCACCTTGAACCAACCTGAGGCGAGCCAAATGACAACATGGTATTGCTACCAGCGTCACAGCAACTCTTTGAAACTCCACTGGATTCTATACAGAAGCACAGTCTCCATCCTAAATAGCTTTGGAGGTCTAAACACAGAGGTCTAACATGTCTATACACAGAGGGGGGGTGGGGGGGGAGAGACAGCATCTGAAAGCTATGACTATCCTTGTCTAGTCAGCATAGCTAAGAGATACTTATGACCGGAAACAACTTCTCCAGGTGTGCACATCACTCTTGAATGTGCCACAGTCCTAGTTACATGTTGTGGTAAACCAGAATAGAGTTTTAAAAGAAGATTGGAAGTGTAAACATCCAAACAGTGCTGTGCTTGGAAATACAACACACATTTTTATTCACTAAGTTAAATGACAAAAGATTCTCAGCAGTAAGTGTTATTGGCTACTGTTCACAAAATCTTTTCAAATCTACAAGACATAGCTCCAAAACAAATTATTTAACCTCAAACTCAAACTAGTTTCCTCAGCTACCATTTATTTCCTTCAAACAGAAATCCAGCAAGAATTTAAGAGAGACATGTGCAGACAAAGCTGAAATAAACGTTCTAACCACTTTCATTTAGCGACAGATAGAAGTATTAGATGAATCCAGATTTCATACTAATTTGAGTTATTTTTGGCTCAAAAATAATTTATTTCCCTCAGAAGCTATCAGGAAGAACCAACTTCAGAGGCAGGAGAAGAAAAACAATTTGTATAGTAACTGTGGCCACTTCCAGGAGGAGGGTAAGGAGGTGGAAAAGTTCCCAAGACTCATAAGTCTGAAACACCACTTTCATAATGGAATTTAGTTTCAAAGTAAGATATGAAGCTACAACTGGCTGCCTAAGACTTCAAAATGAATTCTCTCACATAATGAGTAGCATTTCAAAAAGCAGAGAAGTAAAGCAGAACGAGATCTTAAGGTGTTCAAATAACAACTTTAAAAAAAAATGCCCTGTGTCCTTACTGGACTATTTACCAGTTCATTAAAAATATCAGAAGCTGAAATACATTATTCTTCACTCTGATAGTACTTCTGAAGCACTATCACCTCAAAATCATGGCTGATTCATCACAGCACTCCAACGACCCCTCTCTTGTGCAACTCCTTCAATATATGCAGTTATGTCCCATGGCGGCACGTATTCGAGAGGCCACTTTCTGCCAGTCTCTTTCTCTACCTTCCAGTACAAAAAGCACCCTATGTTGTTCCCTGTGGTTTCTTAGTATCCACAAAGGTTACCCTTGGTTATTTAAGCAGAAATAACACCACGGTTAGGAATCTGAAGACACAGCACTGGAACAACTGCTGGATAAAATCTGGACAAATCAATAGCAGCCCCGAGAGGAAGATACTTGATTTGATACAGTTCTTCAGTATAGGGCAGATAGCATCTCTTGTAGTTGAAGTCTTTCTCTCTCCCTCTTTCCCCTAGCAAAAAGAGATATTGGCTTTGTGTTCATATTCTCAAAAACAGTTCTGAACTACCATGCTAAATTCATTAGGGGCTGACATTTCAGAGTTTTCTGGTAGGGTCCGTTAATTTGATAGCAGATTTGCCTCTTTGAATGCTGGTATTTATTGTCTCTTCCATTTGACAGAAAATCAACTTACACTCACGTTGTCATTTACCAGCCTTTACATTAGCTGATACATGAGATTATGCAAGATGTTTTAGGTATTTTCAGTATCATGAAAGATTCTGCAATATGGTTGAATTCTACAATTGTCAAGTTGCAGAAGTGATTTGTTACAACTGAATGCAATGTGACTAACAAACATAACTCAGTGAAAACCATGGAGATGGGTTATTCTAAAAGAATGCTATAGGCATCCAGTATTATTTCAATGAAGTAAAGATAGATCATTTCATCACACACTTGCAGTACACCTGCAGAAAACTGGTATTTGGTTATATTTCTCACCTAATAAGCTTCTCATATAGACCAAGCAAATTACTTCTTAAATGTAAGCATATTCCAGTTAAATCTGTTAGAAGGTAACTCAAAAAACAACCCTGAACATTCCTGATGCTTTCTCCTGATAAACAAGTTACCCTGCTGTCTCATCCACATATCTGTCAGTGGTTGCATTTTGGTACAGGTACATTCATCTGCCACTCAGTGTCAATATACTGCTTCTCTGATACATGAGTAGTGGCAGAAAAGCAACCATATCTGAAGTTTTCTTGCTGAGTGTCCCACAGGTGTCAAATGCTCTTTGGTAAGAGTTATCACTATGACAAATAGATCAAAACCAAGAGTTGCATTAGGCAGAACAGCCTTACATTTATGTCCCTTATTCTAGCACATAACAACTAGCTCTTTAACAAATGTTCACAAAACAAGGAAGACATTTTTAACATTAGTTACACATCCACACACCTGCCAAACTAGAGGCATGATTCTGGAGCTCACACAGTTCTTGTTTTCCATTTCAATCAGGATTTTACACTGAGCCTAAATTCCTCCCTCCTGAAAGCTGCTGTAATATCTAAATATCAGATATATTCACTGTACATCAACATTTTCATAAGATCTGTTCTCTATACAAAGAGCAAAAGATCCTTTCACCTAATGAAACGTCATCATTCTCTCAATTTTCCAGCATACATTTACATAATCCAGATAAGAGTCTGAATATCACTGAAATGCATAAATGTATCACTATAAGCTTCCAGTTGATATTTGCCAGTGAGGGTAAGAAATGTGCCATTTACATAAAAGCATAATAAAAGAAAACTCAGTAGAAATTCTCCTGAACTACCCTTTCGAGGTTAAATGATCCAGGCAACAGGAGATCCCCAGGGCATGCAGCCCCCAAGCAGAGGAAACTTCTGCAGCGTCCTGCTGCACTGCAGGTTTATCAGATCAGAGTAAGAGAGAGAACTGCTGTGTCAATCTTCTCAGGGCTTCCTTGTCTTGTTCTTCAAAAGTTAAGGCTGATCCACCACACGAGAAAGCCCTTTTTTCAGGTAACCCTGTAATTCAGCCAATTTTATTCTACCTAAAGTTTTGAAGCAGGTGTCCTTGAAAGTGGAAAGTATTCATACCATCTAACTCACTGCAGGAGTTTCACCACTTTAGAAAAAGCATGTCTCTGGTCTTCTGGAGAAATTTCCTCCTAACCCTTCAACCCTAGAAGACTAACTGACAGTGGCATGATATGGCCACCACTGCCTGCCTTAAATTTCCTGTGTTAGGTCTCTCTTTCCTTCTTCAAGGTGCAGTGGATCCAGAGATCCTCCCTATAAGCCTAAGAATATGGAAGACATTCGTCAGATGTCTAAAGGCAGTTTCCACACATAAAATTAATTCTGGACAGAACTATTAAAGAAAATTGGGGAAGAGAAAATACAGTAACTGGTTAGAAAATTAAGTCCTGTTATAGATCAGAAACTGGTTGAAAGCCAGAGAAAAGAAAACAATTTTTTCATGGGAAAATAATGCCAGTAAACATAGCTGTGACATTCAGGTCAACATTGGTCTTGTTCAGTTCTGTGGAGTAAACAGAGGAGACACAAGAAGCAGGGGAAAAAAATACCATACTGATGACAGAGGTCACAGTAGAGTTATGAAGAAAGCCAAAATAAACTGGGCAGTGCAAATTTAATACAGGGTAACAAAGAGTGGTAAGGAGAAAAAACAACCTACGTACAAATAATTTCCAATCAACATCTCACTGAAAAGACTTGCACACTATTACTCTGCAGCTCACTAAGGGTGCCTGTTCAGTGCATAGCAGTCAAAAATTGGCTTCATTAGGAAGAAAAGAATTGAAAATGCAATGCCATTTACATAAAATCATGATACTGAACACTATTTGAATATTATATTCAGTTCATTACTTCAAGTCTAAGAAAATTAATAAAATGAAGTCTAGGAAAGGGAGGTCTTAGCACTGGTGGCTGGCAGGTCCAGAGTTCCTGTTTGAATACTGCAGTTCACAGGAAACCCATAATAATCCAAATTATGTTTTCAGGTAAAAACACGCATTAGCTTTCTTCATTGTTTTCTTCTCTCCTGTTTACATCTTAGGATCTTCTAGACACAGCAGGAATGCCACAAACAATGGAACCAATGTCAGAGCCACAAGGTAAAACAAGAAAAGAATGTCTCTGAACTGGGCAAGAACTTTGGTATCTTTATTCGTTCTTATGACTACATTTGCAGCCATTTTCATCACATGATCGGGCACATCAACTTATGGGTATGAATGCTTATAGAAGGAATTATTTCACAGATTTAAGTGCTTGAGAGGGAATTTTAAATTCAGAAATATGAACAAACACTCTGAGAACTTTGTGAATTTAAAAATGGCATTGGTTTAATACAAAAATAAGTAACTCTAATTGTTAATTCCTTTACTCACTATCTGGATAATAGGTGAATATTTTAGTTCTGGGATTCGTCTTTATACAAATTTTTCAATTATTCCATAAATTACTTTCCATATTTCCTGGACAGGGGATGGAATTATTCCAGGAAATCACTTTATTCCATTCAGCTGTCAGATCAGGAGAGCAACAAAAAAAAAAAACCACCCACGAAAAAACAAGCCACACAAAGAAAAAAAAACAATCAAAACAAACCCAAGATATCCACTCAGTCAAAAATAACAAAAAACCCATCCCTTGTATTACACTTGAGTTTGCTCAAAAAATACATCTTGTGGCTACATGTTCCTTTCCCAGTAGGATGATGGAATCTACTGAATCAACCATTAGTGCTTAGTATATCATAGAATGGGTTAGGTTGGAAGGGACTTTTAAAGGTCATCTCATTCAACCCCCCTGCAATAAGCAGGGACATCTTCAACTAGATCAGGTTGCTCAGAGCCCTGTCCAGCCTGACCTTGAACATTTCCAGCAATGGGGCATCTATAGCCTCTCTGGACAACAACCTGTTGCAGTGTCTCACCACCCTCATTGTAAAAAACTCTTCCTTATACCTAGTCTGAACCTAACTTCCTTTAGTTTAAAACTATTACCCCTTGTCATGCTGCTATAGGCTTTGGTAAAAAGTTTGTCCCCATCTTTCTTATAAGCTCCCTTTAAGTACTGAAAGGCCACAACAAGCTTTCACTGAAGTCTTCTCCAGACAGAACAACCCAAACTCTCTCATCCTGTCCTCACAGGAGAGGTGCTCCATCCCTTTGATCTTTTTTGCGGTCCTCCTCAGGATCTGCTCCAATAGGTTCTTGTGTTTCTTGGGGAAGTGGGTGAGATACCATCCCTGAAGGTGTTCAAAAGATGGTTGACATGGTCCTCAGGAATATGGTTTAGTGATTTTTATTCTTATTTATTTTTTTGTCCGAGTTAGGTTGATGGTTGTACTAAATGATCTTTAAGGTCCCTTCCAACCTAGACGATTCTATGATTCTAAACATGTGTATTCGCTTGGCAGATGACAGCTTTAGCTCTACAATTATTCTGGAAGATGTGCAGCAAGGTTCTTGCATCCTTCAACAGTGGATGGAATGAAGTCCATGGCTAGTAACCAAATCTCACAATTATAAACTGAGTAAGACTTGCTTCCTCTTATTTCCTCTGTTTTCTGTTTGTTATCATTAACCTTTCATAAAACAATTCCGTTTCACTTCTAAAAAGGTTTTGTTTAACCCTAAAAAAATTTCATACTTAGAAAAGAGAGGAAAAAATCCCTAGATCAGTATTACATGTTTTCTTTTTTCCTCTGATTAATGGCTAAGCAGAGCTCTTTCCACAGCCCTTCTAGTCACCAGCTGTTTTGTGACTCCCATTGCTGGCTTCAGACAAGCCTCGTTAAGTCCTATTTAATTTCTGAGTGGATAATCAGCTCCACTTTTTCCTGGGTGAGATGAGGGGGTCATTTGACTGTTACTGCCTCTCAAAAGTGTGGACAAAGAGTAGGTGGGCTGTGTCAGGGGACTGACAGAAGCCAGCATTGCTCCATGAACTGAGCATGGACACGGGGCTGGTGAAACCTTAAATAAGGGAAAGCAGGGACTGAACTATGACTGCAGGCATGTCTGAGCAATGTAGTAATACCCAAGCTTGTTGAACTTGTGGTATGGGAAACAGTTTAGCTACTGTCCTTATTTTCTAGCCAAAACGATTAGGAGAGTTTAAGAGAACACAGATACTCCAGAGACCCAGAACAGCTGGCTTTGCTCTATAAGGAAAGCCAAGAAAAAGTGTTGGCAGATTTAAAGTGGCTCACAGGGAAGAGAGCATACAGTAGATTCTTGTGTCACAGTGACTCAAGGAGGTCAGTCAGAGTAGCTCTCTAGATTAAAAAAACCCTTCCTAAAGAGAAAGAAGTGTACTGCTTCTTGACTAGCAGTAAAATGGAGTCTTTTTTTGCTTGTTGCTGGTATGTAGATAGGCTTGCACTGTTACTGTGTTTAAAAATGAGACACATGAAATTTTTCACTAACGTAACTATGGTACTCACTGTCTAGGGCCAGTGGGAAAACCTCATCTGCCTACAATGAGAAGCAAAGTTAGGCCATGAAAAACAGCAAGTTAGCATGGCCACCTGCTGCCATGTTACCTTGAACAGCTTTGCACAAAATTGCTTTGGGCACAGCTACCTCTGAGTTCAGTATCATCCTTAAGAGGTCTAAAAATCTTTTTTATCATTACATTACAAAATGCAATCATAAAAATGTAAATAATCAAAATGTAATAATTTAAAAATTTTGAAGACACAATAGATTCTTAATGACGGTGTGGTAGCACCACAAGTGATGTGTTTTCAAAGCCTAAAGAAAAGGCATTTTTTGCCAGCAAAAGGATGCATTTGAAGATGTTAGGACTCCACTTAGTACCTGTCTCCAGTGACAGCATCCCTCACCTTTCAGCCGGCACCTTGCGCTGCAAACAGTCTAAGACCAGTTTTGAGGCTCCTTCATGACAAAGAGTTAACTCTAGTTTTCTGATAGTTAGCACTGTTAGTACTTGACCCATTAATCCATTGGGATTAGGTTAAAAGAAACACCAATATATGGTTGCAGTAACAGTTTGCTAGTCTGGAATAGGTGGAAAAGTGCATTGGTCTAAACACATGCTAGATACATGAAGTCCTCAGCTCTTCTCCATCATCTACAATTTTATAATCCATTCCTGTGACCCTGAATCCATATAACAACACTTAAAATAAAATTAACAATATAGTTCAAAATCAAGAAAAATCCTGTTGATTTGTTGATTTGGCTTGAACTGCTCAATGAGACACCTTTAGGAAAACTTACTGTGATTACCTTTTCTCTCTTCCTTCATAAGGTAGGGGGGGATACAAACCTAAGGCAGATAGTATAAAAACACTCTTTTTCTGTTAAACACAGTTGTTTTCTGAAAATAAAAGTTTCAAAACAGAGCAGATCACTTCTATTGAGAACAGCAGAAGAGTAGCCAGATGTTTACACTAAAACAGAAACCTGAAGTTCCATGCTGTAAGAAAAATGTCCATTAGAAGATCAGCACAGTCTCTCCCAGAAATGACAATAATGTTTGTTTACAGCAAGAGTTAAAATGTTCTCTTTTCTACTATGACTGCTACAAAAATAAAAAGAGTTTGGCAAAAGTAGAAGGAAATTGAGCTTTCCTGTCTAAAAAGATTTTTAGTTTTACAGATGAGCTACAAGCATCCATAAAAAAATGTCTGAGACACAGTGCTATAAAGAGGCTCCCATTTCAAAGATATAAGCACAAAAATCCCAACAAAACACCATAAGAGCAAAGAATCAAGTCTCAGAGCTGGATAGCGATGTTTAGATTAATCGAATGTAGTATTAAATAGAGAATGTATAAAGAATGTTCTTTAAAGCAACTTTGAAGTTTTTCCAGCCTTTTATCCATCTGAAATTCTCCCATGTCAAAAATCATGTCTCCAGCCACGCAATTCCTGACTTGTATGGTATGTGTTAGACTGGACTCACCCAAGTACAAGCCACACTCTTTAAAGGCAGAGCAGATGACTGCAGAACTGAAACACTAAAACTTCTCATAAAAACAAACCTATGGCACAAAAGAACCTTAAACAGTCTCCCTGCTATATTCTGAACTTCAAACACAAACTACTAGTAGGAATAGGAGTCTACAAGCAACTTCAGAGCTCCAGAAAACAGAACAGGCCAAGGGCTCTTCTTACTTTCAACACAAGAAGCACACATGTATTTGCACTCAGTGGAAGGTCAAGTGTAGCTTTTCAGGATAAACATCACCTAACTTGCTCCCATCAAGGCAATAAACAAAGAAGGGTCATTTTTCAGTAAACAGCCTCACTGGTTACAACACAACACACACTTCTACAGACTTCAGAGGTTGTTTGTTTATATTCAAAAAACGTGAACACACTGAGGCTGCAAAGTTGAAACTTTTCAAGAGGCTTTTAATGTAAGCATAGCTCTGCAAAACTGTATATTCATCTGCACACATAGGCACTAGAAACTGATCAAAGCACATAAACTAGGGAAAACATGCAAAATGTAGGGCGTGACGCAGGGTGTCAATCTCTTCTTTCAATGAGAATTTAGTCATGCTGTGACCTGGAGGACCTAACAACTAGGCACTAATGAGGTTATCTTCTGTAAAGGCAAAGCCACAGCAGCAGAAGTGGCACCAGCTAACATGCAAGTTCATGCTTCTGACATTTAAAACTGATAGGTCCCCTGCCAAGGCATCACAGGTTCAAAGCCCCTGCACTTTGTAGGTCTTTAAGGGGTAACAGCGACAAAGGAACTCTGGTTAAATGTGCAGGTTTTCACTTGAGCATGCTCTCATTTAGCTCTCTTCCTCTCCTAGAGCTCCTGTCTTTTTTTTTTTTTTAATAGCATGTCCTCTTCCCTGCAAAATTCAGCCTGGGGCGGTTCTGTTTCTTCGCTGCAGAAAAGAGTGGAAAGGGAGGGAAAACAGTGGTTGTCACACAGGTTACAGGCTTTTTGAAATGTGGCAGTCTGTCCCTGAACACTGTTTCCCTATTCCTAGTAAACTGACATCTGAAGGTCAATAGCTACATATTGTAACGAAGACAGGCTTTAATAAGCTCTAGCTCTGCTCTAGGTAAAATTTAATGAATCTTCTGCACTCCTTCCTCTTTTCTGGTGCCAAGTGATGGCATTAACAGAGATTAATAATTATACACTTGCTTATACCCCACAGCCTCAGCCTAGGCTATGTAGTTAGGCTAGCCCATGACAGCTGCATTGAAATGATGTGCTCAGCTGAAAGCAATGGATATAAATGCTGCTGCTCTCCAGTGACCTGCACAAACTGTTCTGCCTTCCCCCAAGCAGTGTTGGGCAGTGGTAGCATAAAGCTTGGTAACTTGGCCATGCTTCAGCTGACTTTTACTGGGTGGGGGAAGAGGTTCATCACTGCAATGTCCCCAGAGCTTAAAGTTCCTGCACTAAATCATAGAAGGATTATATCAACCCAACACAACAGCATCAACATTTACCGTGGACCATATCAGCAATGGGGAGCATTCCATCACACCAGTGAAGTACTGCAGGCTTTGGTAAGGGCTGGCTGGCCCTTTTGTTTGGGTGGATTGGCTGTAACCCCACTATCACACTAGAGTGGGGAAAAAAAAAAAGAATCCTAATTCAGTGCATAGTCTAGATACCATTGTACATAATCTGCATGCCAACCCAGCACATGATGAACACATTGTGCATAACGTGTTATCTGCTCCTCTACATTCATGGCAACATGCAAGCGGCTTGAAAGAAGTGACCAAGCCTGTACTTTCAGCAAAGGGAAGACATGGAAGTGTCTTCAAAGCATTCACCACCTCATGAGAATCCAAACCAGTAGACAAGGCCACATCTCCCTCTGTGGCCTTGCCATCTGAACTGTTACTGGTCAGTGAACAGCCAAGACTTACAGCAGCTGAATTGTGATGGGGTCTGAGCAGCTGACATTCAAACTGTTTGCTTCCAAGCGGGTTGTGTCACCAATCTATCCCCTTTTTTCCTGCAGGTATCAGCTGCTCTGAGGCCTGAGAGCTGTGTTACGCTGTACAGACACCCCTTATCTTGTTCCTAACATATGCTGTGCAGCTATATACAAATAGGCAGATAGTGTACAATATTTCAGTCAGCCCTTGAACTATTTTGATAGTTGATTTGCCACCTTGATGCAAGGTGGCAAATAACACAAAGCAGGCTGGAATGCCAGAATTTCCAATACTTTCTCCTCTTGCTGAAAGTACAGGCATGACCTCAAACTCAGGAGTCTCCCATTTTGTTTTCTTCTATTTGGCTGAAGGTCTTGTCTTCCTTACACAGACTAAAATTCAGCCATGAGGACTCCTGATATCAAGACAATAATTTTTGCTTAACTTGTTAGGAATTCATCCCTTATGTAAGCCAGCAATATGAAAACTGTTAGACAATTAGTTCTGCATAACACAGCCAAAACAGTGGACTAAGCCTCACCTCTTCTGTGAGCTCTCCAATGCAGAGGTGCCAGAAACTCTTCCAGCAATCCATCACAGTCTTTCCTGTTAGCTCAGGAAAGAAAGGAAATGAAAATACAGTGACCTTCCTTTCTATGATTTGAAACCATTAACTGAAGATATCATTCTGGGCATCACAGGCTTGATGAATACGTTCACGACAGGATGATCTCTAGAGGTCCCTTCCAACTCTAACAATTCTGTGATTCCATGACCTGTCGCATTCAGCCTTCTCTAATTGAAGAGCAACAGTTCTGAACCAGATGATCACTCCAGTATTTCTCCCCTGGAAAATCTCCAGGTGGACCATATTTTCTCTGAAGTATACTGCCCAAAAACTGGATGTGTTGCTGCAACTAAGGCCTTGATAACATTGAGCAGAATGGGAACACATTCTGTATTTTGCAGGCAATACAAATGTTTATTCATACATTCGCTTCCTTTCCATGCCAAAAAACACAGCACGATGATTCTGATTCATATCACATCCCAAATCCCATGATTCCCCACCTCCTTTTCCAGGAAGCTTTCTAAACCAGCCATCACATATTTGCTCCATTGATTGCCCCAGATGAATTTAAAACCTTACCCTCTAAATTGCAAGGTCCTGCACCTGGGTCAGGGCAACCCTCAGTATCAGTGCAGCCTAGGGAAAGAAGGGCTTGAGAGCAGCCCTGTCAAGAAGGACCTGAGGGAACTGATGGATGAAAAGTTGGCCATGAGCTGACAATGTGTACTCACAGCCCAGAAAGCCAACTATATCCTGGGCTGCATCAGAAGAAGCTTGTCCAGCAGGTCAAGGGAAGCGATTCTGCCCCTCTACTCCACCCTGGTGAGACCCCACCTGGAATACTGCATCCAGCTCTGGAGCTCCCAACACAGGAAAGACATGGACCTGTTTGAGCGGGGCCAGGGGAGTGCCACAAAGATGATCAGAGGGCTGGAGCACCTTTGCCATGAAGACAGGTTGAGAGAGTTGGGGTTGTTCTGTCTGGAGAAGAGAAGACTTCAGGGAAAGCTTCTTGTGGCCTTTCAGTACTCAAAAGGGGCTTCTAAGAAAGATGGGGACAAACTTTTTACCAAGGCCTATAGCAACATGACAAGGGGTAATAGTTTTAAACTAAAGGAAGTTAGATTCAGACTAGATATAAGATTATTATTTTTTTTTACAATGAGGGTGGTGAAACACTGGAACAGGCTGCTGCCCAGAGAGGCTATAGATGCCCCATCGCTGGAAATGTTCAAGGTCAGGCTGGACAGGGCTCTGAGCAACCTGATCTAGTTGAAGATGTCCCTGTTCATTGCAGGGGGGTTGAACTAGATGACCTTGAAAGGTCCCTGCCAGCCCAAACCATTCTAAGATTGTAAATTCTATCTGTATTTCTGATTATATCTTGAGTTTATCAATACTAAAGGACTAGTTCAGCAATAAAACCAATCTGCTTGCTTCTAGCTTGCTATTAAAATTGTAGATAATAGGGTAACTCACTATTCTATTCAAAAGACTCTGTGAAACTTCATTTGATGTTTTTATTGGGTCAGATATCAGATTAATTTTCTGGGCATAATTATCCAACTGGTTTGGCTTTTCACCCTGTAATTTAATTTACATGCGTATTTGCGAAAGTGTGATGCAAGGGAGTAGCAAAAGCTCTACTAATCTCAAAATGTGACATCTAATTTGTCTCCTTTATCCACTGGCCAATTACTCTGTCACAGAAGGGAACTGGGTTGAACAAATAGACCATGTTGGCGGCTACTCATCTCTTTGATGATTTTCCAAGAACTTACAGATGGCTTGATTTTTTTCCATTCCAGAATTTTTCTCCTAATTGAAGTTAAGCTGACAAGTCAATAATTTCACAAATTCCCTTTCCTTACAATCTGCTTTATTTTCTTATCCTTACGTACTCCACTAGTTTTGTACATTCTCAAAGACATGCAGTTATAACTCTGAGAAGGGAAAATTAGAGAACCAACTGAAGATAAAGCCCAGACAAATTTGTCTCTATTGACAAAAACAGGGCCAAAGACCCTTGCGCTCCAGGGCCAAATAGCACAGACTGATTCATATCCATACAGCTAAAAGTCACTCCCAGAACACAATCATTACATCCAAGTTGCAAGTTATTGGTAGCCAACCCCAGCTCAGAGCAGCTCTGATGTGCCCTTATTAATCCCCACAGCTCCGTAGGTGGCCACACTCACTTCACACCATTAATGAAGCAGACAGCAGGGTATGAAACCTTTCAGCACACCTTGTGCTATGCTTGCAGGCTGGAAAACTGTGCTGGAAACCAGGTATGACAACAATCTACCATCTGCCATGGATATTCTGCCTGTTCATGCATTTTCTCATGTTTGTCAGACATCTTCAGGTGCCTCATATGGCCCATCTGTAGTCTTGCCTCATTCTTCAGGCTGGAGCCAGCAAGCAGCTCTCAGTTAGGGGCTCTGTAGCAGATCAACTTCATTTGTATCTAGAGTTCCCATGGGACTTTCTAGTTTGAGGCAGTAGCAGTGCTCCCAAGATGTACTCCTAAACCATGCTCTTCCTGACTGGAATTATAGGTAGTTGCTGGGAACACAGCAAAACACAAAATGTTGCTTTCTATCTCTGACCATAGGTCTAGCTGGAACAGCCACTGTCTCAGTGGAGCATGTGTCCAGCTGGTTCACCACCTTGTGGTCAACACTGAGGGACAGCCTAGGAATTCATACCATCAACAGTGCCATTGCCTGCTGCACAACCCAAACAGCTCATCAGCGTCCTCAGGCAAGACAGAGGGATCACAGCAGGGCTGGGCCCTCCAGTTCCCCTACGCACTGCCCAGCCTCAGTGGCACAGATGGCCATGCACACTTGTCTGCCTCTTCTAATTCCAGAACTGGAGGTGGCAATTTGGATCATGCCTATTTCCATCAAAACCCTCACAAGTACTTAGCAGCATTCACCTCCTCCTTCCCCAAATGCAACTCCTCCTCTGTCAGTGCCTTGCCTTCCCACAATTCTATATGCATGGAACAGATTATATTCATACTGCCAATCCCTGCTGTTAACTCTTCTTTTTCCATGAGTAACACCAACCACTGCTATAACTGAAGGTCTATGTTCTTATCCCCCTCTTCACTATTCTTCACATATGACCTGCTGTCATCTCTCTGCGTGTGCTACCCCTACAGAAGCACCTGCCAGCATCCCACCAGCAACAGTATCTCTAACTGCCCAGTTGAAAGGCTATGACACAGATTTTAGTAACTTCTCTTTGCAAATAATACTTAAAAAAAAAAAAGAAAACCTATTTCATCACCGCAAGGGAGCGGGGAAAAAAAAAAAACCAAACAAACCCCAACACACAAAATAGATTTAGGTGCTATTTAAATAGGTGGCTCCCCTCCTGTCAATCCCTGGGGATCCTTCCAGTCAGGGACCAAGTGCAGAAACCATCACATCTCCCTGCAGCTCTACTCCGGATACTGCTGCTGTGTTAGGTAGCAGGGTCAGTGCTGGTGTCAGGACAAACCCAATGGACCATATTCTTTCTCCTTGGTCCATTTTGGTAGACAGTTCTGGGATCCAAAATGGTTTTAACTTTAGAGCTCCCAGCCTCATTGAGCAGGCTTATGCACAGGGATATTCTTCTGGCCAAGTAGCCATAACTCAGAATAATTTGCAGGTATAAACACAATCAGCAGTTATCTTCCCATACTTCGATGCATACCATTGAGCTTTACATTGTTTATCCTGGTCCTGAGAAGCCCACCAGCTATCTGCAAAGGAGGGAGGCATTGGTAGAGAAAAGAACACTGTCTCATGGGTCACAAAGGCTGTAGTGCCTGAGTGCCACTCATCCATAGCTGCTGGTTGCATATCCGTGAGCTCATATTTGAAACTATCAGTGAAAAAGATTTGCATGTAAAAGTTGTTCTGATGGCAGTCCGGGCTGCCAGAGGATACCAGAGCTCATGCTGACAAACTGAAAAGTACTGATGGTTGTGATCCAGCACTTACATCTGTGTCATGGGCTTGTGTTATTTAGTAGTACAGGCATTGCCTGTGACTAACTCATTGCTCAACAAGACAGTACACCAAGCAGTAAGCTATCAATTAAGAAGCAGACCTAGTCTTTCTGCCAAAAACAGCCCCATTCCAGAAGCCATGAATTATCTCTTGCAGAACAATTTAAACAGACTTAGAAAGTCCATATGCAATTCTGGACATTAAGTAGGATTTATTAATTTAATTAAGCTGCTGCATTATTTAGGTAGGGCATGCATATCACCATCTAAATAGTGATAATTGCCAAAGCAAGACAAGATATTTTCTTACAAAAAGAATCATAAAATTGGTAGCTGCAAGCCTTTAAAATAGGAACTTTTCCAAGTATATTAGACCACTAACACAAATGCACTGGTAGAGTCTACTGGAAAGCACCACATTCAAAGTCCATGGTGTAAGTAGAAAGAGCAAAGTCATCAAAAATACTATTAGCTTCTTTTCTTGTATTCTGTGCTGACCAAAAGTGTCACCTTGGTAACGACAAAAATTGAATGCTGATTTGGAGAGTTAGAGTCTAAGCAGCCCTTCAACAAGTTTTTCCCATATGCATTTGTCCCACTGACTTCACATCTCTAAGAGTAGAGAAAATTGTGTTGTTATTCCTCGCATGATGCACAATCATTGTGTAGACAAAAACAGACAAACTGAAAAATTGCCACTGAAGTCTATCACTGCAGCACAGATTCCCCAGCAGCAGCATCTCAGTCAGGCCCTAGTTAAGCCAATTGAACTGTCAGAAGCTTTTTGAATTGTCATAATTTGGGTTACAGGTAATGCAAAGGTCTTGACCATTAATGCTGGAGATGTTCAGTATCAGCAGCATAGAAATTTTACCCATATCAACTGCAGAGCCCACACGGACCAGGTTCAGAACTTTGCCACTTTTCCTTTATTATTTTAAAACCACAGGAAGACTGTCATTGCATCAAACTACTGCCCAATATCAGCCATCCAGGCTTACACATTGCTCCTGCTGCTGCTTCTAAACTAGAATTGATTTTTTTGCCATGAAAACTTAGGAATGTTGCCAGAACAGTCATTACAGCAATAACAGCAGTCATTACACCCCTTGGTATAAGCCATCACAGAGTGGGTGTGACATGTTACACCTGCAAGCAGCTGTGCTGTCAGACACACAAGACACAGAGGGGCTCCTTTGCCAAAACTTTCTCAAGAACAGTTTATCTAATACTACCTTCAGCTTAAGGTGCACATTCCTGGCATAGCTAATCCCACAGAACGCTGAGATATTGTGATATCTTTGTCAACTGCTAAACAAGTGAAAAACGTAATGATAGAACCACCTTCACCAAGGAATGAATATGAAGCATTAACTATAATTTCAATTTGAGACATCAGCAAATGTGCATTGCCCTAGAATATGCCTTCCCTTGAACTAAGGCTGGAATGTGGTCAATTTTGCCATAATTTCAATTTTTTTCCACAAAAAATTCCAACTAGTGTCGTGTTGGACAACGATGTTTCACTTCATCCAACATACAGTTATATATCCCCCATCGAAATAAAGTATAAAATGAATAATTCCCAGAGAAAACCCACACCAGATTGTCCTGCAGAGAATTTGGATGTTTTATCTTTGCTGGGATGCAAAATAATGCCAAATTTCTCCTTCTCCCCTGCAAAACATGCTCAAAAAATCCACCCAAACACCAAGCTGCCATCCTTCGTGGGCATGTACTCTCAGTTCATGTAGCACTCCCAAGAGTGGCCAACAACAGATGGTCTGGTAGGGAGGGAATAAGTACAGAGACAATCAATTTTTATAAAAGGGCTTGTACAAAGTGCACTGTTGTGCTGACACATTTGGCATTTAACTTACAGACGAAGCAAGCTCTGTTTTATAGGTGAAGCAGGGTTCTTCTTGAAGCATAGTCCTTCCAGAACCTGCTATAACCTACTTCTCAGAAGTGCTTGCATACAGGACATAAGATTAATCTACTTCATCCAAAACTGAACAGTCTCCCAAGTGTTTCATGAGATCATGTGCTCCATACACATTAGTTTTACAGAATACATTTCTGTGATGTGCTCTTTTTAGCACAGTGGACAGACATACCAGAAACCTGGGCCTCACTAGGACCTTTCTAGCATGCCCAAGATATCTAGAGCCTTGGGACTTTGTTCCATCAAGATGTGCAATTAAAGCTATGTGAATGCAGTATTTTTAATTTAAAAAAAAAAAAATCACATCTCAGGAAGGGTGGATATTCCTTCTAAGGCTAAACTCTGAACTAATTTCTGCTTGAAGACCACTACTGGACCCTTATTATTACTAAACACCTTAAAACATTTCAGTAGACAAAAGAAGACCTCAACAAATACAGTCCTCAGATTTGGTTTCTCTTTCAAGTGTGATAATTCATTTTCTTTTAAAACTTTTTCTGTGTTTTAATATACAGTAAGATTTCATTGGCTACATACAATCTAATGGAGAGTCAAAAGTATTTTCCTTGCCATACTTGTGCTACTTTCCACAGCACTGCCTTTTGTATAAGGCTGAATGGAACCAAGAAAGTGTCCACATCTCTAACAGTTTACCCAACAGAGTGGAAACTGATATGGTAGGAAACAAAGACCATTCAGATACCTACCCATTTTCATTTCATTTACAGTTTGATTATTAATGTAAGTCTTACAGTGTTTCTCCTTGAAAATGCCAGAGTCAGTAAGAGCCAAACACAAGTAGTAAAATAATTTTATATTTATTTCTCCCAAAAGGGCTTTTGATATTTAGTATTTGAGTCTTTGGAATCATCTTAGTCTTTTTGACTAAGGGAAAAGAGAGAACAAGGTTGTTCTTTGTTTAGACATACAAGTCTTGCCTTGGATCATCTTCCGAAACACATGTTCTCATTAAACTTTTGCTATAGTAAAGCAAGAGCCCTTTAGTTCCAGATATATTGCCTCCATAAAGGCAGTTACACTGGGCTGTCTCTCAAAACTGGTTAAAACCAGAGAGCTCCCCAGTGGTCCCCATAAGGCCACTTCTTCCAGAAACTGGAACATTTTTATAGTTCTCATCTGACGTGCTTACAAAGCAACAAAACCCACAGACTTAATGAAATATTACTACATTCTAGTTCACAAATGGATCTTGGAAGTATTGAAACACTTCTCCTTACCTGTTTACTTTGATTTCTAGAGACAAGGACAACATTGAAAAAATAAGAGTTTTAAAGAACATCCTTTATTTTTTGATCTGCCATTTTATATTCAGGGGAACTCTTTCAGCCCTTCTGCTTAGGCAATTAATGCCAAGGCATCCATAATGTGAACAGAATTTAAGGAGTTTTACCTAATGTTGCAAAGCTTAGCAGCAGCAGGAACAGAACTTGCATCTTCTGAACAGCTTTGCATCCTTTTCAGTTATAGAGGGATATAGGATATATCCCTGCATTTCAGGACCACTTGAAGTACAAGCAAATAGCCTCTCAGTTCTGGATACAATATACAAAAATATTAATTCCTACAGCCAGTTTCCATTGAGGGAAGCAACATTTTTTTTAAACATCAAACACTTGCTGTTCAGACTACGTTACTTCCAAGAAAAAACAAGGAAAGAATCATCGAGTTGTCTGGGCCACAGTCCCATCTTAGACACCAACAGGCAAGGCTGGAGCCTCTCTTCTCAAGGCAAGTCTGTTACTTTCCTTCTCTTGACTGACTCTCCCAAATACTGGTTGCAAAGCCAGGGTCAAAGGGATACTCAGCTCTCTGGAAGCAAAATTTCTTGTTTGAGAGCCAACTTAGAATGAGGCAAATTGCTTGCAATTAAAAGTGTTCTGGTAGAAGAGGACAAAACTTAAAGTGGGTTTAACATATTTAAATAATTTATATTTCCTTAATAGTGATTAAAGTTAAAGTAAATATGTACATTGCTATTATCCAAAAAAATAATATCAATGCTTCAGTACTGAAAATAACAAGGACTCCAAAAAGAGTGTTAAAATGGGATTAAGACATTTCAATGGCATTGTGGAAGTAAATAATCCATAAAAGAAGGGTCATACACAAGTTTCAGATATCATACACAAGTTTCAGATATCATTTGAAAGATTTAAGAAGCATGGATGTTTGTTCCAAATTTTAATGTCTATGCTTGCATAATAGTATTAGGACTATCAAGACATATACCTTGATATATTCCAATTGACTTGAATTCCTGCAATGTTCTTTTGCACTGTAGAATTATAAATGAGTATTCCTGTTTCATTAAGGTGAAGGTCCATGAAATAATTAGGCAGGTTGCTGTGACCACACAAGAAAGATTACCTCCCTCTCTCACTATTTCTGACTTGACTTCAGAGTTGTTAGAACATGAAGTTATAGCAAATGAAGAAAACCCTAGGACACCAGCAAACTACAACAGAGTTGAAATGAACTGAATTTGAAATTCTAGTTCCCTGAATTATTTGATGCTTACACCTATTTTGTTTAAACTTGAGGCAGTTATCCTCTCTTCATTTCTCCTAACAAATCAGTGTAGACAGCTGTTCTTTATATTCCACTGAACAGCATCAGACACATAGTAAATATGTGGAGCAAGCACTTAGAAAGATTATACAGGTCAATACATTTTGACTTTTGCAATATGATGCTGAATCATAGCAACAGGCATTAGATTAAGGAAGATGTAGTGAGTATGTCTCACATGTTTCTGATTCATTCTGGATATCTGTTCATTTGTAATGAAAAGAAAACAGTATTTCTTAACTTATTTACAGATGACACAGCTGGACACTTTTGCCTATTAAATTTGTAAATCAAGTAGATTACAAGAGCTAATGGTCAAAGCCAACACAGAATCACGTACCGTAGTTAAATGTTTATTACCTTTGTCATTAGAGCTGTTCAGGCTTCTGATTGTTTTTTGAACAAAAACATGCAGTAGTTCCCCACACATCATTTATATTTGGTGATTACCATAGTGGTCAGACAGAATATCAATATGAAGCCTAATTGAACAAGAATAATTGCATGTCAGACCTGCTGACCTTTTTAGAGTTACCTTTGTAATCTAATGTTCCTAGTAGCATTGTCATCTTCATAAATACCAAGACATACCAAAACTAATGAAATACATCCTGAAAAACTGATGAAGTCTACCTCGCAATCTGCTGGAATTCAGTTTTGAGACAAAACAGTACAGCAAATACATATATGAAATCAGCATTACTAACAATTTTGTAGTCTTACATGTCTCATCTATTAACACACACACCTCTTCACTTCCAATTAACTGGCTCAGGCAATTTAGGTAACCACAACATCAGAATAATGGAAACCTGTCAAGAAACCTGTGCTTAACTACATTCCTCTAATTACATTTGAGGTCCCTATGCTAGCATGGTTTTCCTCGCACTGAACTCCTCTTCCAGTTAGTAAGGTCTTGGGTTTATCCCCGTGAAAACAGGGTTGTGTTTTGGTTTTCTGAAAGGAAACTAATCCCCTCAACTTTTCTTAAAAAATTACTTTGGCCTAAAAGCATAACCCTTGTAGACAACTGGCAAGTCAGTGTGAATAAGCAGCTAGAGAAGAAGTTGGACAAGAAGTAATTTAGAAGTATTTGGTCATTCAGTGCTTACAGTTTGAGGTCACCAAGGGGCTCATCAACATATGAAATATTACCCAGGGAGACCAAGTGAATTCCTTGCTTTAACATACATGAAAAAGTAGAAGTCACATTGTAGAAATTGGAATGCATTTGCATCGAGGAAGAATATCTGCTAGGTTTTTCTATTCATAAAATTACATTCTGATGAACTTAAGTAATTATGAAGACATGTATCACCAAGTGGGTACTAGACTTACTTAAACAGTTTTAAAGTTATAAGGAGTAATGAGAGGAGGCAGGGAAGGAGGTGCAAGGTACTTTTGTTTGTTTTTTAAGTATGCAGGTTGTCAGTTAAAAAACCTCTACTCAGGATCATTAAAAAAAAGTCATAAACATCTCACTGCTATTTGGTAACATGCACACAATGAATCTGGTAATCTGCAACAGCCCAGCAGATATTTGTTCCAGCTGAAATACTGTGGCCAGCCAGCCTGCCAGCACTTTCCTGGAATTCACAACAGACTGAAAGAGAGCAGTTTATTAACTTGTCATCCTAGTAATGCTTCTGCTGCAGTTATCAACAAGTAGTTCCTTTTCTGTTACAATGCAGCGGGGCCTCTGGTACTGGAGCTGAACAGCTTTTCCTACCACATAAGCAAAGCCAATCCATCTGTACCCAGCTTTTTGTATTAATGATATCCTAGATAGCAATGAAGATTCAGAATAGAGTAGTTCAGTTGGAAAGAACCTACAACTATCATGTAATCAATTGCCTGACTACTTCAGGGCTGACCAAAAGTTAAAGTATGTCATTAAGGGCATTATCCAAATGCCTCTTAAAGACAGACAGGCTTGTGGCATCCACCACCTCTCTAGGAAGCCTATTCCAGTGTTTAACAGATTTACCTCAACTGGATCTTATTTGAAATAGCTACAGGGTGGGAAGGACAGGCAGCAGAGCAAGCAACATTTGCTTGAGCTCATAAGAAGAGGAAAGGTTTCTGTTGAAACAAACTGAATTAAGCTGCTTGAAATTAAGAGCAAGTTTAAAGTCACTGCAAGCCTCAAATACAACTTAGTGTTAAAGTCAGGCCTACGTCATGTACCTTATTTTTTTTTTCCATAATCTGGAGTAAATTTGTTCTCATGCACAACTTAGGTGTTCATTTCTCAAAGTTTGAACACAAAGTTTTGAATCTAAATTGATGGTAAATAATTCCAAGGTCAGTGAAGATAATATTGTTTATGTCCCTTGAAGCCCATATGTAATACAATAGCTAAAGAGCCCCTTTTATGTGCCTTCATTCTCATTTATTGAAGGCAGTTCCATCAGTAAGTAACACAATAAGAGCAGACTTGGAATTTAAATTCCCTAGAGAGGTTGAGAATTCCTTCTCAAGCTGTCTCAAACTATTCCTTGTGCACACATGAACAGTTTCTTGTAGCCTTTCTGAAGCTTCCATCTTCATCACTGCTGGGAGATAGACCATCAGTCTGATCCATAGTACTGCAGTCAAGCCAGACAGCCTGACTTGTAAGTCTGAGCATAACTGTAATATACAACTAAGAAAATTCATATTAGGCAGAAACTGCAGAATGCCACCTGGAAACTGTATAAGATAATGCCTCCAGTAATGCAGGTCTGCATAATTGTTTTTTTAAAGTCACTGTCTACATCAATTTTTACTATTTGTTCCCAAATAAACTTTTCTTTAAAAGTATAGCTTCTCCTGTATCTGGTAAACTGAACAGGGCCCTAATATCTCTGCAGATGTGGTTATGTGGCAAATATTCACCAATATTTTTTTTTTTTACTACTTTTTTTAATTAATTTTAATTTGCATGATATTCCAGCTCTTTGAGCAGTATTACCAAACCAATTTACATTACTAGTTGATTAATAAGGGTATACCACTCTCCTTCAATATAATTTTTAAAGATGAAAAGTTCCATTAATTTATTTTTTTTTAATAAAAACCAAATACTTGCCTATAGGATCATCAATAATTAATATTCTGGTGAATCATAGTGCCCCTGAGCATCATTCAGGCACAAGAAAACATTCCTGAGTAAGTATTCTCTTTAATTAACTGCCTCTACTCAAAACCCTGCAAACTTTTTCTGAACTTGAAAGTCAAGTTCCAACCTTAAACCAATATCAAGTGCAATGACTAAATCCCACTTACAGAACTCAATAATTCTGGTAATAACGTACCATCTCATGCATCGATAAGTATGCTGGTTTCATAGCTCAAGGAACTGCAGGAAAGTGAACAAAAAATTTGGCTGTGCATGCAGCCTAATCTTGGACACACAAGACTTATTTCTGTTCAAGACACTCATTGATTTTAAGCATGGGAAACAGTGGGTTAAGAAAAATTCTTGAGGAGAAAGCCTGACAGTCATGCTCATGATCTCCAGGTCAGTGCCATCACATTATCTAAGAGGAGCACCACAACAGTGTCAATAAACAGGAACATCTTTCACATTTATTTTGTTGAAAGCTAAGTTTTTCCCAGTGCAAAACTGGAGATCTTTTCCAGCATCATTCATCATGTGAATACTAGTGGAGCAGAGTCCATAGAGAAGGCTAAAAAGCGTAAGAGATACATAAAGGTTTGCTCATTATATAGCATTAGAAGAGATAAAGAACATCACAGCATTCTCACTGTAGCAGTAGTTAGTAATAAAAGCGCCAATCCCTTCCCCAGCCAATTGCTTTTTCATCATGAGTAAGATTTAAATTGTGTGTTTGTTATTTTGTTGGTGTTTTTTTTTTTTTTTAAGTTGTTTAACATTGGGAATTCTTCTGATGAGTGTTAAAAAAAAAAAAAGAAGTCTTACAAACTTAGGCAGATAATATAAATGTATCTGTATACTTCCATAGTTAGAATTCTACAGCCAGTCAGAAGTGACACAGGCTAAATCTTGTTTTGTATGGAGAGGGTTCAAGTCTCAAGAAGGTTAGAGCCTAATTACTATTTTCTTTTAAATGAAATAGCTCATGAAACAAAGCTCTCCAGAACAAAGCAGTTCTGGAGAAAAGAAATTAGAACTGCAAATTTCATTTGTTCACCTCCCCCAGCAGTCAGCTTCCCTGCACAGAAAGGGATCAATATGCTTTCCAAGGTAAAACTATAGGCAGCAGAGGGTAAAAGCTGCAAAGAATCTGGTTGGCAATTGTTTCTCACTAAAAATAGTGAAGTCCAAACTATAAGTGATTTATATTGAATACACAATTACCAAAAAAAGAAAAGTTGGGAGGAATAAACTCTGTTTATAAATATTCCCAGCAATCTTTGGAACTGTATAAATCATTATGGAAAATAGCACAATGAGGACTACATCTTTTCTCCTCTAACCTCATCAGTCTTCCAGCCAAATGACTATTCAGACATTCCATTTGACTTAGTTATATTCTAGTTACAAAACTAACACAACCCTACTTGTATCTTTTAGCAAGATATGAAGTAGACCATCCTGGCATATCCAATAGCCCTCTAATTAAGGGTCTACTGTTTACATTTCTTCCCAGAGGAACTTGAAGAGAAAAGGGGTTAGGCTTCATCACCTGTGGTTTAAGTGATGTTCTTAAACTGAAGAGCAGAGAAACAAAGGAAGACAATACTACTTTCATCTGTTTTGTGAAAGACTGTAAATCCCCCTGCAAATTCAGCCTTTTCTTTCAACACTCTTTGGGCTTTACTGAAATAAGTGACTAAGCAGGAAGAGAGGTATCCTCTCCTCTTCAGTTTTTATTCAAAGACCAAGAAAATTTATAGAAATCCTTATAAAGTTGTATTCTTCATACTGTTCGGTTTGCTATCACAATTTCTTCTCTCCTTTCCATTGCATCATAACTATACATGCTGCAGCCTGTACCAGAACAAAAATCTGATTTTAATCAAAGCAAGATAGGAATTCAAAGGAAAAATGTAGAGGTCCTTACAATGTTTAGTTCTACTGCACTAAGCCTGTAAGTCCTGTTTCCATTTTTATTTAGCTGTTCCATTGGCTCCTTGAGGGTTTATACGTCAGCTCAGCTTTACTGAAGAGTTTTGAGGTAAAAAGTTCAAGAGAAACTCTTCTACTTGAGCCCCCTGAGTTCCCAATGACATTTAGGAATCGGTCATCGAGGGTGAGAGTCAGATCAGCCTATCAAATTAAACATGTTCTCTTCTTCTTTTAAAAGCCTTTGAAAATGCTGTACAATATTTTTCCTTTCAGCACACCAATTTCTATTTTAAGTTTAACTACCTTCCAGCAGTTTGCTACCTATGCTATGAGGTTGCTATTTAATTTAAAAAAAACCCCAACCAATCCAATTAATGAATCACATTAGTATTTGTTTATCCTTGTAATGTATTCATTTCTCTAAACCATACAATGATTAGACACTCAAAAGGTGGAAGTTAACACTATTTCCCAGAATGATGTATTTAAGCAGCTTGTTTCAATGTACCCAGAGTTTAATACAAGAAACCTTCTTTTTAGCTGCAGTTTACACTGTTAACCCCATATTATGCCTCTGTTAGCTAGAGCCAAATGGCAATTTAGCTACTAAATCCTAGTTCAATTAATTTAAATATCAGTAACTCTTAGTATTAATTTTGCATTGCCTGACAACATCGCTTGCTATTTCTACCTCTTCCTGAGCTATCATACTGAACTTTCTGGCATCACCTCTTTGTAAAAGCAATCCATTGGCTATCTCCTCCTCACCCTTCAGAGGGCAGACCTTCATGGAAAAGGAAAAACCATTTTAAGCTGACAACCTTGTTTTGGGAAGAAATAAGAAACAGAACTCATCATTCTCCATCAAAATGAACAGATTCAAGTACTAAGCATGACATCTTAGCTGGTCATTCACTGTTTTGAAACAAAAGTATCAAAAGACATTGTTCTGACAGTAGAGACTGTAGTCTGACTATTTTCCCTGTAATTTAAATAGCAATCACTATCTAGTCAGATCAAGGACCATCTAGTCTAAATACCCTCCTCTTCATCTAAAACCATTGTTGAATGCCTATGGAAGAGCAAGGGCAGTGTATTTTCCTAGAACTTCCAGTGTCCTACTACTTTCAGGTCAGCAGCTTCCCAACTCAGATATTTTCAAGCATTTAGCATCCTTTTGCGGATTTCTTTTCCATTAAGTGTCCAGCTTCCTTCCATGCCCTGATTAAACTCTTAGCTTCTACTGCATCCTGTGGGAATGAGGTCCTGCAATGAGTCAGATAAACAGAAATGAACATCCACAGTTTGCACCACATAAGTGAGTTTCAGGCATCCCTACCATCCGTGTTAGAGCTGCACTTTTTGTCATTGGCTTTCACCTTCCTCTGAGGCACCGGAGATGAGCTGAAAAAAGTGGCATGCCTGCATGTTCCTACGAGCACTCCTGGCCAAAAATGCCACCAAGAATGCTCAAGACATTTGCAGCACTTCAGTCCTGACAGTAGCATTAAAGCAAAGTTATTCCAATTTGCTACCTGTGAGTGGAAAGTCACAGGAAAAAAAAAAACATAATACAGAAAAAGAAGAGTTTGGGGAAGGGAGTACATACCCCTGCTGCATGACTAATACCATGTGGGTTGGAGCGGGAAGACCATCAAGCGCAAAATACTGTGGGATTAGAAGATTCAAAAAGAGTGCATTGTTTGGATGATCAGGTTACAGTCAGATGAGACCGAGCCAATTTACTACCAGCTTAAAGGCAAGTGTTGTAATTAGTATTTCTACAGGCATGCACTCAAATAAAAGGAGAGAATGCAGCTACCTCCTCTTCACCTCCCTGCCCATCACTCCTTGCATACTAAATGTCCTGGACCATATTCCTTATTCCAGTGCTTTTCCAGCTTCCCAGAAGTTCATATCAAAGAGGGGAAAAGTTACAGAACAACATTAAAGAGAGCAAGAATCCTGAAGCTTTTGATGGTGATTCAGGCACAGAGAGCAGTGATATGAAGAAAAGCAGATTGAAAAAAAAAAATTCAAATTGAAAACAAAAGACACCACTCCTTTGTAACAATATGTTTAAAGACTAACTGATAAATTTAAGGAAGTTATTATCCTACAAGAACAAAGTCTTTTTCCCCCCTCCCAAGAGAATGATTCCTTTATCTCCTCAACTATAATAAAACATGAAAGAAAAGAAAAAAATCCACAAAAATGGGACATAGTGGAGCACACATCAGGCCCTCTTTTGAAGTAACCTAAGTCCATAAGAACTGCAAAATGTGAACTGTTAGAAAGAGCAACATCTTTGCAAAAACTAGTTGCTTACTGGAAGAGAACAAAGTTCTGATTACATACTCAGGATTTTCACATTGACACACCATACCTAAACCAGCTCAATAAGTGTCCTGGTTTGAGGTAGAACAGAACCAACTTTCTGTTCAGCAATTTTACTTCTTAGCTAAGCCACTTCTAACTCTCTGAAATTAAAAGCATATTGTGGAGAAAACTGTTCGTTCTCAGAGTGATAAGAACTGTGTTTATAGTTAATGCCAAGAAATGGTGTGCAGAGAAGCTCTTGCTTATACTTATTACCATAACAACCAAGGTCAGCTAACTTCAATATTTGCCCTCTTGGAGGGTCAGAAATGGAAAAGCATAGAGGGGTCCCACCTGCAGGGAGGAGAGGACAGCACAGGTGACCCAAAACTGACCAACAGGGTATTCCATCTCATCTGCCCTATGTGCAGTATAAAAGATGAGGGATTAGTGTGTGTGGGATGGGGTGTGGTCCCCTCAGGGTTGCCCCTGTCCTGGGCTGCCCCACTGCTGCTTCAGCGGTGTCCCAACGCTGGCCCACCATCCCCTCATTGCCACAACAAAACAGGATGATACTTTAAAAAACCTGATATTTCCCTGGTAAAGACAGGTTTATCATTCCCATAATCTTCTGCTTCAGTCAAGCACAATGGCTCTTTTTCAAGCAGGAGACCTCCTCAACCATTTTAAAACTAGGAATAACATATACAGCAGACCAGGCGATAAGGGACCCATCTCCCACAGGTTATGACAGCTGTCCTGTCTCTGATCCAAGAGCTCCTGATGCTCTTGGAGTTTTATTCTTCAGTCAGAAAAATTCACCAACCAAATCAGGGAACAAAAAGAGCAGAATATTAAAACCATTCATAGAGGTCACTGTCCCTTTCCTTGATTCCTATGAGAGGTCTCTGCAAAGACTCAGGCAGGCAAGCCCAGACAGCAGTGATTGACAGCTAGATGGGAGGCTGTCTTGTAGACTGAAGACCTAAGTTCATTTCTTCCCATGTGCTTGTTTGCACTTTGGCAAGTCAATATATGCTTTGATTCCTCAACTGAAGGACAGCGATTGGACTGCCATCACTAAACCACAAGACCACCAGAGACTTACAGACCATGAATTCCCCATATGCTAGTGGGAAGCATTTAAGTCTTATGCAGAGTATTTTATGCACTTACATGGTCTTATCCTTTCTATAGGTCAGCATGCCTTTGCTCCCTCTTCCCCTCCATGGACTGGAGGCAAGTGGCCAGAGCTGGCTGCGCTGATCATGTACTAACCTGTTTTTCCTTGGCATGCCCAAACCCAGGCAATAACCAGAAGAAGCTGCCTGAGTGGAACATGTCCATCATCAGCTAACTACAACAAGAGTCCAGTCATACTTTTTAAGTGTTGGTTTTAACACTCACAGATATCACATACTATATTTCTTTATTAGCTAGATTCTTAGAAGATAGCTTGTGTGTTCCAAGTACAAGCCTCTGCCACGACCAGGCTCTTTTCCCCAAGGTATGCTTCCACTATTACTTGTGGTTTATCCAGTTTAGTCACCTGCCTTTTCCTTTCTTCCTCTTTAGAAAAATCCCCAAATATAGGGCTACATTGCCTCCTGTGAGACCACATTGTAACACAAATGTTAATTCAATCATGGGAATCTGCACTGAAGGCTTCTTAACCTGGCTGCAGTATTATACTTGGAACTGAGCAGAACCAGCTATACATAGGAGTCATTCCATGCTCTGCTCAGTACAAGAGACCTGCTTATTTGTGTCCTACAAAATGTGGTGCTGTGCAGAGATCCCAGCCCTAGTTCCAGCTTGAGCCAGGCCTTAGATCATGACAAAACAGCCTTTGTCAGATCCCTCTGCTGCCCTGTGTTCACACAATTGCACACCTTGCTTGCTCTACACAAATTATCTCTTAAAGCCATATGCTTCTGAGCTAAGCATCAAATGCATATATTCAAAGGAAAGGTGTTATAGTCCTCAGTTTTCTCCAGTTTCAATGAAACAAGGGTTGAAGGCTGTAGCAGATACCCAATTTCAGTGGACAGCAGATAGGAAAAAAACACAATAGCATCCCAGTAACAGATATTTGCCTGTTGTGTTTTTTTGTTTTGTTTTGTTTTGCAGGGTTTGGGGTTTTTTTGGTTTGTTTTTTTAAGTTTGCTGTGGTCTCATGAAGAAGATCTCATGACAGAAGTCTCCATCTTGGCTGTGGCTCTTGGTAGCAGTGGAATCTATTAGTCACACAGAGCTGGATACTACAGATAGCTTTCAGAACATACTGCTGGGATTTACTCTTTAAAAGGCAAGATTTTTATAGAAGATACTAAGAGGCATTTTTACCCAGGGCTTGTGACACGTCATGCTAGACAGCACTGAAGTTCCCTGCTGGGGTTGCTTTCAGCAGCACCAAGTTAGTCGTGTCAGACATGACCTCCTATGTTCCTTAGGCTACACAGGAGAAATCCAAATATTTGTTGCTTCTGCAGAGGGTCTGAGAAGCACCACAGCATATTCCCAGAAAACACAGTCATTGGGAAAAAAAAAAAGAGAGAAAGTCCTTTCTACTGGCTCTGACTGGGTTTGGATCCAGCCCCACTGCACCAAGCCCGTAGAGAGGAACCTTCAGAAGAGTTAGACTAAAAAAAGTCTGTTACAGTATACTCCAACACCCTGAGCCAGATCTCTGGAAGGGGAATGTACCTTCACTCTTCTATTCCTGACATCTCCATAATAACAGTACTGGAAAGTATTTTCATTTTAGATCTTTATCTATGAGAAAATCTGCTAACAGTACAAAAGGTACAGCTTTCTTACCCTTCTTTTCTTACATAATCAAGAAATAATGGCTCCAGACCTTGGACCTTATGAAAGCTGAACTTTACCCATGTGGCTAGTCAATAACTTTGAAGTCAATAGCTTTACTCATGTGAGTAATTCTAGATACGTGCTCCAAGTGCTTATATGCTCAAGGACTAAATTAAGATAAAGTACTTTGGCACTGAACATAAGGTCCCAACTACACTACAGTACACTGTAACTAATCATTTGTTCTACATTGACCACCAGAGAGAAAGGAGAGTTGAAGCACATTCTGTTACTCTGATCTTAACTTCTTGTTCTTTATCCTTGAAAACCTAAGTAATAAAGAGCAACAATCTACAGACATAATGGGATAAATTACTCAGTCATGCAAGTCTATACACAATTTGATTTAAAGGGGTTCTTTAAAATACACATACAAAGCACCTGCATCATAACCCACCAGCCTGACAGGGTACCACCCAGATGTACATATGATCAGAACTGGGTTGGGGGCAGAAGAAAGAAAAGAGAGAGAGTTAAAAAAAGAAGTGAAGATCAAAGAGTTTTTAAATGCCAGTACATTTGAAAGAAAGTTAAAGATCATTAAATTGCATTGTAAATGGTGAAGTGCTTTGGCATTTTCTCCTAAGAGTGCGGAATAATCAAATACCCAGGCTGTAAGCTCTTTGCTATCTTTACTTTGCCTGATGAAACATTTCTTTCAAGGTATGCTACTACGTATGCTACTTAGAAGTCACTGAAGTGATGTATCTGTCCAAGTAAATACAGGATTGGGCCCTACCATGTATTGCACGGTATCAAATACACCTACATAGACGTATCAGTCAGTGGGGATAATGTTATGCCCCTGTTTTACTCATCGTTTTGTGAAAACTCAGTCTCTTCTCACACCCCTTAGGCAGCTACCTCAGGTGCCCAGTTGCTGCAAGTACCAGGAAGCCATTTACATCCCTACAAGTAGAATATTCCAGAAATAGCTCAAACTTTTCTGGCTCAGCTTTGCAGGACAAAGTGAGCTGCGCTCCAGAAGTACACTGCAGGTTCAGCTAACCAGAAGACAACAGCTCCTCTTTGAAACCTGCTTCCTCCTGCTCTATCACCCCAGTGACTCAGGGAAGTAGGGTATGTACAGCCCAGCTATGCAACCACCTAAAATGGAATGTAGAGGACCTAGATCCAAGATGTAGCTCAGAGGCGTACATAGCCAGTCCCAAGAGCCTTGCTACCCCAGTGATCTCCCCTCTCTCCCTTTCCAGATGTTGCATGATATATAAGAGATCATATCAAAATACTAGTGATGCCTGTTTCAGAAGAGATGTTTCTAACAACTCAGTGTGTCTTTGGGCCTAACTATAGTCAGCTATAGCATCTGAGATATCCAGAACTAAGTGCAGTACTACTTCAACACCTTATTTTATGACACTGTATAGCTGGATGTGTAAACATGTCACTGACAAAGCATGCATCACAGTCACCCAGATAAGACATTTGCTAGCAAATCCTCAGGCTTTCCACATCAGCATAAGAACTGGTGAATGTATGATCCTCTTACATTTGCAACAGAATCCCCCTCTCCTACTCTGAATGTGATGCTTCATTCTTTCACTAGTACAGTCTCTATTTCATCACGTTCCAAATTAAATAGGCTGTGCACCTGTCCTTTCTCACCAACACTACCATAATCCAAGTAGGCATTTACCCATACACAGAGAAGAAAAGAATAGCAGGGATTCACTCTTTCCTGATCACAAACAAAGACTGATGTGCACTTAACACGCAGTTCCTTAAATGGGCCAGAGACATCAGGAATTACATGGGAACTGCCTCAGCAGCCAGGACCCAAAGCACTGTGCTCTCATCAAGTGGTGTGAGTCATTACAGTAAGAAGAGCTAATCAGGTTAGCAGATTTTATGCTGAATACATTTGATATAATTTTTAAGTTTCTCTTCTAAAACTTCAGTTCCCTAGAGAATGATCATTTAAGTAGCTGAGAGATATGATTAAAAACATGAAATAGTTGACATATGATAAAACTCAAACATTAATATTCAAGAAAAAAAAATGTATCTCTAAAAGCATACTCAAAGCTCCCCTAATAGGACCTTTGGATCATGCTTTTATTTTACTTATTCTAACCTTGCAGGTTCTCCCCTGTTCCCCAGTAACTGAAAGCTGCTAGGTATTAAAAAGAATGAAATACAAGAAGCCAAACACAGGTACCACAATGAGTTACTGATTTGTCTTCCACATGATCTACCAGCCATTCAACAATCCTCATATCAGACTATACATTTTAAGTGCAAAACACTGACTCACTGCAGGAAATTTAGCCTCAAAAACTCACAACACAAAGATCCAAGTTCAGTTCTGAAATACAGAAGAGAAAAATTAAATTAAAATTTTTTACAGATACTCCGATAAAAGTTTTGTCTGTTGCAGATGTTAGAAAGACTTCCAGCTTCCTTATATGACTTTAATCCACATAGATCAGAAACCTCAGATCAAATTTCCGAATAAAATAATTGCTTTATACAATATCCTTACCTTAATAAAGTTCAAGTAAAACACAAGCTTACAGACAACCACTCACTTCTGCTTTTCTACAGAAGAGGAAACACGTTGTGCTCACCTCCTTTTATTTTAAGGCCAACTTTCAGGAGACCCTGCTGCACCTGATTATTTCAGCTGTCTTAACTAGGACTCTCCAACACCTGCTGGGACTTGACCCTCTCACTCTTCAGCTAGGAAGGACCCTTTACCAGGAAATCTCTCATGATTAGTTTAGAGATATTCCTCCTTCAGCAACGCTACAGCTGGAGGAATATTTTTTGTACATTTATAGCATGCAGCATTAGTTAAATGCATTGTCTTTCAATGGATCTCTGTTCTCAGCTCTGTTTTTGGGTAGGGGAACATCTCTAGCAGCTACTACCTCTGCCGGATTTGGGAGTTATGTGATTGCTTCGATCCTGTTCTTCAGAGAGGTCAGTAGCAAAGCTGGGAGCCTGCAGCTGTACAGCCTCACCCAAGCACATCAACTTATGTATTTCCCAAGTGTTGGCTTCCTTCTTTCTCTGTGCCTTATTTAGCTCTTGGGGTTTTTGCCTGTTAGAGTTTCATTTAATTTGCTTTCTATTCTTAGTGACTGTTCAAAGATGTGGTTTCTAGGTACGTTTCTTATTGTTCCTGTGTCACTTTGATAGGATTATCTTTATGGTTTGTTGCATAATTTGTCTAAAGGTTGCATTGTTTTCTTGCATGTTAATCAGGCTGAAGAAAGGTCAAGAAGGTTCTCTAGGCATGCTGAGGGATGTAGCCCTCTCCTTTAACATCCCAGAGGCTAAGAAGTGTTTGCTGCATTTTCTTGTCTCTTGATCCAAATGATACAGCAAAATGCTTAGAGAGGGGTGAGTTTGGACTCTGCCACATAGAAACTTAGTTTTAGAATAAAGTAAGAATGAGATCATCGTCTATGTCTATAGTGAATTGCATAGAGAATAATAAATGTAGCTCTGCAATATATTTCCTTGGGAATATCCTGTCAGAGTATCTTCAGCATCTTCAACATCACTAACTTTTGCAATGGGTTCTTGAAGCTACTGTTAAACAACTGGTGCATTGGAGCAATAGTCTATGGTGCTTTAGTGGTGTCAGTAGGGACAAAATCAAGCCACATGCCTGATTTGGGTTTTGTGGGGGAAAACGAGAAGAAAATAAGAAATCCTTCTATATAAGTGACATGGGCCTTCCTAAGATGCCTGCCAGGAGGGTATAACTGGGACAAATACAAGTCATTAAAATGCTTTCATGAAGGAAGGTAAAAAAAAACCAAAACTGCAGCAGGTAGAAGTGTTTAAATTTGCTGCCTTTTTTATTCTTCCTAAGCTGCTGTTTAAATACATAAGGATATATTATTTTCAAAGCTCTAGTCTTTAATTCTGTGTCATTGCCACACAAAAATCTAATGAAAAGATAATACTTAAACTATAGGAATGAGTAAGCACACACCTTCAAGGATAGGCCTTCAATTATTTTAAAGTGCCTAAATAAATCCAATATCTGCTCTTTCACAGCTTATCTTACAGATACCTAATGGTTTGGTGAGAGGAAGGGTGGTTTATAAATAATTGAATGGAGAATTACGCTTCTTTGAAAATATACAGGATAGTCTCCACCATTATTTTTGTACTTACATACCTTATTATTTCTGTCCATTTGATTATTTAAATGGGTCTCTCAAGTCATTCTATTCTATGCATTTTTTCTATTCTGATGAGCAAATTCAAGCCTGTTACACTAGCAGATAACGCTTTTCCCGAGCTATGGTCGAAACCAAACTTCTCTTTTATCAAGGTGCAGAGAGAAAAAGGACAGTAGATAAATATTGAATTATTAATGCAATGATGTCCCAAATAAATATTCAGTAAAGAGGTTATCTTACCTGATTTGAGGGGTTTTATTAGTTTGTTTTTTCTCAATTCTTTTCTACCATCTCATGAGGAAAAAAACAGAAAAGTAGTTTCAAGGATGTTAATTGTGCTCCTGAAACCTTCATCTACAGATATTTAATGACTTTTAAATGTAAACTTATTTTCCAGTGATGAAAAGATGCTAATTCTGCAAAGTCTTAAGCTTTCTTTTGAAGAAAATTAAATTTATAATGTCCTCAATTTGTCAGATCTATTTCCCACCCCCTAGAAAATGGGGTTGGGGTCTTTTGGGTGCTTAAACATGCTGCCTAATTTCAGCAGATTTTGACTGAACACGAAAGGATTCAAAGGTTCTGATTTTCTCCAGATTTCATTGAAGTAGGCAGGCAGTTGAAAATAAGTTGACCTGGAGCTGTAACTGGTAATCAGGAACAAGAGGCTTTGTATCACACTTGCAGTCTTTCACAAACTGTCTCTGATTCTATTTCAGGTCTCCTCCTAAATTTCCACAGTGAAGTCATAACATTTTTTATTTTTTAAAGAAAACAGTAATTTATAAACCTGTTCATAACAGCATGACTTACTCAGCTCTGAGCAAATTAGCTACCTGAAGTAAAACATTCCTTGGAGAAGCTTAGGAGGGGGAAAAAAAAAAAAAAAAAAAAAAAAAAAAAAAAAAAAAAACCCAAAGTGATATAATTTCTCTGGAGTGAAAAAATGCAGCAGGAACTCCTTCCCTAGTATACATCAAAGAAACTGTGTTTGGGATTTTCTAGCCACAGGGAAATCTTCCATTTGAACTACATCAAATACTGAGAATCCAACCCCAAGAACTCCATCTGAAACCGAGGTTAAATATTAACCTGAACCAGTGCTCAATACTGAACATAAACTCCCAAAACTCCTTCCATACTTTCACTCTGTCCCAGTTTCAGAGATCTACATTTAAAGCAAAGCAGACACTTTATCACACTGAAATCTCATTAAGCAGAAATTTAGCATGTTGGGAAGAGCTTTATTGAATTGGAGCCTTCCTGCTTCCTCAGCTAAGGACTGCTGATGTATCAGAACACTTAGAAACTTGCTGAGTTAACAGCAGATACTTTGTATATCATGTATTTCCCTGTTTGCTTTTGAATCTAAGTAGTATAATTGTTGCTATATTTTTTGCATCTAATCTCTTAAATCTGTTGCTCTCCTGCATTTTGCAAGGAATTTGCTGCCCTCTATTGATCAGTTGTATTAAACATCATACATGAAACAACTTTGTTTCAGCCTGCAAGAGCTTTGCTAAGGTCACATAAATATGTTTGGATATTTATTTCTTAAGCTCTGAGTCTTCATGAACTTATGTATGACTTGTATTTCAATAATACTGGCTAAAGAGGATACAGCTATTGTTATGGTGAAAAGCCTGGGGCTGTGCACACCCTATTATTTGTTATCTTCTCTTTATAAAAAGCAATTAAATGGGTGGGAATTGGGAATGATGTGTAACATTATTAATTACATCTGTAGTATTTCGTGTATAACAGTGCTCTGTTCATACAGGGGCTTATGCAATGTGGATGGCAAATAACATTGTTTTGAACTACCATTGTGTAGTTTTGTCGTATTGAAAAGCATGAGTAAATGCCCTCACCACTGGACTTTGTTTTTCATGAACTGGGAAGCAAAATCATGCAACTGGAACCTTCTTAGCAATGAATTAAGTACATAATAAACATATTGCCCCTAGGAACCAGAAAACCTCCTGCTGATGCCTCAGAAAGCACAAACTAGAAGCCTACAACAACTTTGTAGTTGGCGAGGCAGAGAGAGATTCGCTTTCCTCACCCTTTTTATGAATGTCACCAATCTGTTTTGAAAGATAAATAGGACCAGTTTTTTACAATATTGAATTACAAAGTATTGTTTGGCAAAAAAATCTTCTAGTTAAAGTCCCTGTCAAAGCAAGAATACATCCTGGCACGCTAAAGAGGTGAACAATGAGCAGGGCCTGTGTTTAACAGATGGGCTCAATATTTATGTAGCTATTGCTAGAAAGCACAGGGACATTATTGAGACAGCAGCATGTGTGAGTTTACCAAAAAATACTGGTTAAAAGCTGTCTTTTTATTTTCTACAACAGCTCCTGAAATCCAGGAAGATCTTCCATAAACATCTACCCACAGCAGTTCATATCTTAAGCCAAAGGTTTTGCTGCTGTTTCACAGTTAACACTGAAACCTTTGATCTTAGTGGGATTATGACTTTGATTTGTTATTGCATCTCTGGCTAAGGGCACATGAAGAGGTCCAGCAGCAGGTTCTGTGCTCACATGAAGATTTTAAAGTTTCTGTCTGGCACAAGTCAGTTCTTGAGCAGAATCTGAGAAGGTCTGGAGACAATGAAAGCTGACATTAGTTTCAATGATGATGAAAAAATACCTTTTAGGACATTACTCTTTGCTCATCTTTGCACCTCCCTTAAAACAGGATTTCTATAGTGAAAGTGATTGCCAGTTTGATAGCAATAACATAGGATTAGGCCTTCAGTCTTTAGGTGCTTATCTGCAGTTTATCTTCTTAGGGATAGGGCTTTAATGCAAAGATTGGAAATCCATGTAAACATTATTGTCACTTTCAACATTCAATGGCCCTTTCTCAGATACTTTTTGCAGTGTTTTGGCAGACCATGCTTAAGTAGAAAATAGGTAGCAACAAAGCTCGTGCTATTTGTACCAACAGGATCATATATTTTGCTTTCTCCTGAAGGAAGAAACACAGAATCACCTCTAGAGGAATTTCTGTAAACTTGAAAAATACTGAGTTTTCTGACTTACTGTTTGATTTACTCACTGGACGGTATGTATAATCCTTAAATAATCTCTTGGACTCTAGGATTTATGAAATCAATATAGCTGATCTGTAATTAAATAGAAGCGTTCCTGTCTGGGCAGATCAAACTTACATTTTAATTGCTCAGAAGGAATTAGTTTAATTCCTTTCTTTAAAAAAAATCTTGTCATCTACTTAATTGCTTTTTTCACTGGAGTCTTTAAATAGGTGTCATTGAAATCTTTCCCACTCACAAGCCTGTAATTCTGCAGAGAGAAAAAGACTAGAAATGACTGGGATTTAACATTTTACAAGTTGATTCCCAAATACAAGAGGAAAACCAAAGTATAGAAAATTAAGAAATCTAAAACCAGTTTTAAACCAAATGTTCTGACTGCTTATTAAGGCCATGCTTCCCTGCGGTAAAAAGACACTATGAATATTGCGGTTTGCCTGATGCCAAGTTCATGTGCTTGGGCCCAGTATCAATGGATGCTGCTTAAACCAGCAATAATCCAGAGGATTTCCACCAAATGCAACACACGAAGCACCTCTGGGCACAGCTCCTTCAGCTGCCCATTCTTCGCACTCCACAAGCATCCATGTGCAGTCCCGTGAAAGGACCTTCTGTGGGCATCTGGATGAGACCATGTTGGGCACAGAGGGCTCTTGGCTCAGCTGCAGAAAACATTTCTACCAGTCTATGGTCATAACTCCCTAAAAATAGGACCCTGTGTGGGTGCCACTGGCCCTGTGCTGATCTGGATGGCACAATATATGATACAGCTGCTGGAGAGCCACCATCAGATACCAAATCAGACACTGCTTTGTCATTATTCTTTATTAAATCCTTGTATTTGTCCTTTACCGGACCTCATGAATTATTATTCCTCTGAACAACCATCTCTTTTTCTGTTACCTTCTCAGTTTAAAAGCAGAGTCCTGCTTTCATTCTCTGACCCTTTGTGAAGAGGCTAATGGTGGTACAGAGGCTAGGAACTCCAGCTTTCATATTCTGGATTGTTTTTTTTTTATTTTATTTTGCATTAAGACAATAACTTCTTTGTCATGCTAAACTAAATATATTCAGAGCCATCTGCCATTCTGAAAACATCATGTGTATGACTAGTTGAATATATGAAAATTCACCTTCTACCACTTCTCTTTATCTTCCTAATCACCCCTTGCTGCTGCTTCTGTTGTTAGCTGTATCTTGTGATTATTAAAATTTCAGTTGTGTTGTATGATAGTCCTTGACCAAGATCTCACTGCACCATTTCCATGTAAAAACAATCCCCAAAACTTCAGTTAGCCATGAAGGTTTTTAAGCATAAGTAAAAAACATGAGGCTTGATTTCTTTTGATGACAGCTTCTTGTGCCTTGTATTTCCTATTGTGTGTAAAACAAAAGCAGAAAACTTTAAGAACCCTGAAGGAACTGGAACTTGCTTAATAAGTACTCCCAATGCTCCATAGCTTTCTTTGACCTGTGGGTGTTTGTTTGCAGTTTGTGTAGCACAGTCTTCCTGTGGGCTTTAGCTTTAGAGACGTACTTATGAAATTAGAAGAGCATATATTCCAGTTGGTAGCGTGGGGGCACTGTGCTCCTCAGCAGTTGCTTCCTCCTCAGCCAAGACCCTTTCTAGCTGTGTATGGTTTAAAATCATTGGTTTGAACATAGGCTGCAAATGAAGTGGAGTATTCTCAGTGCCAGAAATTACCAAGAAGTAGAAAATAACATTAGAGTATCCTCAGATGAAGCAGGAATTTAAGCTTAGAAAACAGTAGAAGAGTGTGTATACATATATATATCTGAGCACTGTACGTATACCTGAATTAAGATAGGAAAAAGTAATGCATTACACAGTGAAAAACTTGGAGAACGTATGTATTGACCCAATATTCCTGTACTGTCCTGGACAGACATTTCAAATCATGACTGAGCCAGAATTGGTGCTAATCAAAAGAACTAGGGCAACTAATCCTAGGGCTGGATTGCATAGAAGTGCAGAGACATCAGGCAGTCCAAAAAGGCAGCCATAAAAATCACAGCTTTACTCCTCTACATCCGTAGCCACAGAAGCATTTTTACGTACTAAAATGTTGAATTCACAGGAAGCTGCAACACTTAATGTTTGTCTGCTAGCCAGAGTCATTAATTTTGCTTGGAATGGATTTTCACATTTTATACAAGCACAAAGCAGAGAGGAAAGACAATAAAATGTGCCCAAGAAAATATGTTCTTATGACTATTATATTAATAGTAATAAGAATTTAAAAAAAAAAAAAATTGTCACAGTTTTGCATACTTTCAACAATAACATTTTTGCAAGGTTCTGTTAACATAAACTATTTTCTGCTGGTTCATTTATAGAAGCAAGCAAGGTGTTAAAATTGGACTGAACTTGCCCCATCACAGTTACTGCAGTTACTGCAGAAGACTCCCAGCACCTTTTGCATTTCTAATGAGCAACTGTCTGCCTGATTGATTAAGGTCCTTATAGTCTCCATCAATAAATTAATTGAGCTGAGTCAGTTTGGGCTCTGGAGTCCTTCTTGAAAATGAACTCTTATTAAGGATAAACACTCAGTAAATAGTAAGGATAGTGCAAGCAACCAGAAAGTGCACTAGCTAAACTCTGGAGAAGGGCTTAGGCTAGGAATACAGGTAGAAATAAATGTCCTTCTCCTTGTCATCCAAGGTTACAAGCGTAAGGAGATGTGATGTGGGAATTGTCACTGTGCAATACATTTAATGTCTCTGCTGTTATTTTTATGTGATTACAAGAGCTGGCTACTGCACTAAAAGCTTTGGATACAACTTCCTAAAGTGATTCTTCCTTCTGTGATTCTTAAATGTTCCTTACCTCCCACCATTTGAGTCTTAATACATTGTGTATAAGTAGATTGTTTCAAAAAAATTGCTTAATAATTAAATTTGGTTTGCTTTAGTGGTAGAACAGCAGGCCTTATGGATAAGAAAGCAATAGATGTGATATCTCTTGACTGCAGTGAACTTCAGTGGAAGGATTGCATGTTTTCTAAGCAAGCAAAGGAAACTTAGTCTTGATAGAACTTTTATGGGTAGATACGAACTTGTCAGTAAAAATATCTGAGCAGCTCTCAGCAGTTTAGTGTCAAAATATAAAAGATACAAACTGTCTCCTGTTCTGCTCAAAAAGTCTATGTTTACAGACAGCACAAAATTTGCAGCTTTTCAGAAAGTTGGAGGACAGTGTGATCTCAGCAAAGCAGAGAGAGATGGGGGTGGGTGGGTAACACCGGCTGAAAAAGAATACATGGGATGATGGTACAACACAGGGGGAATCTGGGTTACCAACGTCCTGCTGCATTAACAACATGTCAAAGTGTGTAAACAATCTAGGCTGAAATATAGGGCGTATTCTTCTTTGGTCTGTACTCTTGTTGGATTTAAGTGGTGAATGTCTTGGTAACAATAGTAAGAATTCACTCAGAAACATGAAATCAGACTCAGAAAGTCTGGAGGAGCTGGCATTAGGTAGCCTGAAGGAAGAAAGCTGAGAGGAGGACTCACACACACACAGAGCCAAATACAGAGAAGCCTATCAAAGGAAACAAAAGGAGTAACCTGCTCTCTGTGTCTGTGGCTGATTGGACAAGAAACAGGCCAAAATCACAAGAATTTAGGAGTCATCTCTATTATTTATGCAAAGTTGAAGTCATCCTATAACCCCAGATTCTCTTTCTTAATAAATGAGTAGTCATCATCCAGAAGTTGCTTCCAAGAGTGTTTCACTTTCAATAGCAGAGATTGCAGTATCACTCACAGGAGTGCTGACTCCTCTCTTACCTGCTCTCCAAGACCCCTCTTTAAATGCAGAAATGAGGCATGCTCTGTACAGAATTGGACTATATTATTTCAACTCTAATTCCTCCTTTGCCCAGAGCTCATCTTGTCAGGCCACTTTTTCCTTCTCTTTTATCTCTCATCTAAAAATAATTCCATTTACTACTCATAAACTCATCAAGAAATTAAAAAATATTGTCCTTGCACTTTGATTAGAGAACTGAGTGGTGCTGCTGCCCATAAATGCATTTTGAAGAACTGTGGATGGGGACAGGAGAAATAGAGGGTTTTAAATCTAACTAAGAGGCAGCTTGCAGAAGACCTGGAACGCAACTTGCTTGTGGCCAGTGGACCCCTGAGACAACTCTGCTGCTGCATTACTTAACTGCTGTGGAGAGATGCTGACATTGGTTGTTTGGAAGCAGCAGTACTTTCCAGTCTAAAATTCCCTGTTTACTCCTTATCTAGGGTCACACAACAAGAGGAACTTGCTCTGAGCATTTAAATCATGATGGGAAGGCTGAGAGCGATTCCATTTCAGCAGTTTGCAAGTTGTTGTACGTGAGCTAATAATGATGGATGAGTTTAATGTTCCACTGTTCCACTTCACAACAATTTATTGGGGGTAATACATGAACCAGTAAAGCTTGAGAGTTGCTGTTCTCCTTCAGTCATCAATTAGGTTAGTTATCATTGCTGGACTGGGCACATAAAATGATCCTATTAATCTTTCAGGGTTCAAAATCAAACAGTAGCTTTTGAATCTCTTCAAAGAGCTCTCTTAGATCCATATATTAAGATCATGCTTCTTTTTTCTTTCCTGAACCCATGTGACTTTTGCAAATGCTCTAGAAGAAAGTGGTCTTGAACTTCAACTGTTGTTATCAGTTTGCTCTTGAGGAGTATGTTCTGGCTACTCAGATGAAGCTGCTGCTTATAAGAACATAACAAAACAGTCCAAAACATGTTATATTCACTATTAGTTTCAGTGGAGTCCAGCTGAAACTAAGGTTTCCTGCTTCATGGAGAAATATGATGTTCTGAAATGTTTCTTTTGTCCCAAATGAAAATTTAAAGTCAGTGTTATTTTACAAATTATAGTTCCAGAAAAATGGGAATGTCATCATAGTTTCCCCTTTAGTCCTGCAACATTTAGAAATTATATGATAGATAGCTTTTTTAATTATTTTGGGGTTAAATTTGGATGTAAATTAATCACTCTGTCACTAATTTCAGTCAAAATAGTATTTCCCAAGAGGACCTAGTCTATCAGAAAACCTTTAGCCAGTATAGTTGGCACCTTGAAGGGATTGCCCCACTACTTTATTGTGCTCTCTCTCATACTTTTATCCATTTATGTACCTATGACTCTTGTCTTATGTACTGTGACTATAGCAAGGATCAGGCAAGAGAAACGCTCCTTTGAGGTGGATGCCAAATAAAGAGCATTATGGTCAAGCTCAATGCCATTAATGGGTCTTGGATGGCGGCAGATGCAGTGCAATAAGCAAGAGGAGCCCTTGGGAAGATGGGCTCCAGAGACCAATCTCTTGAACTCCATGGTGTAGGTCCACCTTTCATTGCTGGCAGGGTTCTTCACATGCCCTCATCCATGGCTAGGCCTACCAGGTACTGCTTCTATATTAATAGCAAGAACATCCACAAGGAGGGGTGAATAAATTGTTCCCACAGTGTAACTTAGAAAGGAGATAATATTCAGATGGAATAGCAAAGATAAATTGCACGTGCTCTGCTTCCAACTTTTATTCACTGTAAAAAATAAAATATGTGCTTTGGTGCAAGCCACTGAATTTGATATGGCCCTTCTATCTCTGCTTATCGTAGCTTCACCCTTGGGTCACTGCCCAGGACTGTCAGAAGCAGAAGAGATGCTTGGCAATATCAATAGGGTAATTTGAAGTGAAGCAGACATCTCTCCTATGATTAGATGACCCATCTCCCCTTCTCTTTCTCTTTTCCCTACCTCCCTCCCCTTGAAGCTCCAAGCTCCTGTAGCTTCTGTAGAAGATTCAGAAAGTTTCTCAGTGTGAAATGTTTGGGGTTTAGCTCAAAGTCCTCAATTCATTCATTCATTCTTTTTTTTTTTTTTTTTTTTTTTTTTTTTTTTTTTTTTTTTTTTTTTTTTTTTTTTTTGGAGGGATCGAGTTACTCTTCAGTAAGGCAAATTTTGATCATCGGGAGACTGCATCAGGGACACGCACTGCCTAAAACTCTCTGATTCATCTTCACAGGTTAGGAGTTTCTTTGACATTATTAACCTAAAAATACAGCACATGATGTGAATTTTTACATGGTGTCTGCAGTTTTGGGAGAACCATTGTGACCAGGTCAGGGTGGGAGGGGAAACTGCTGGAAAAGCTTTTCATAGTTTGGGAAGGAGTGCCTAGAAATATTTGGCAGAAACAGGATAACTTTTTCTTTTTTTCCCTTTTTAATTTTTTTATTTCATAACTTTGTGAAGGATCTGAGTCAGCCACTAGATGTCATTGGTGCTATAGTGAAGGGGAATGGTTCAGAGCAGGGGCAGTGGTTATCCTACAAATCCCCGGAGCTACTAGAAATCTGGGAATACAAGCATTTCTGATAATTTTCGTTATCAAGACTTGCATCTGAGAGTTTAGGTGGAAACCACGATGAGGTCATGAAAACACTTAAGAGTCTTATAAAAAGTATTTTTAGTATTTTCAAAATTAAAATGGCAATTTCTCACTAAGAGAAATACAAGAGCAGGAGTGAAAGTAAAGGGCAATACTTCTTTTTTAATTGATTTGTTGTTTCTTCTGCTATTAGCTAATGATAAGCACATTGAACACTTTCTGTTTGATTCCACTGAGATTTTTATTTATCTGATACACACAAAAAAGCAAATAAATAAGCAGCCTGTTAATTACCTGTATTACCAGAACAAACATGTTCATCTTGGGGTTAGGGAACTACCCCAGAATGCAATTCCACTCTTCTAATGATTAATTACATGACTGTAAATCCGTAAGCCCTCTGCAAATTTTATGAGTTTCATAGTTCATCAAAGTTGTACTGTCCTTCTGCTTCGGAGAATGGTGGAAGCAAAGCGGAGTAGAATTTGTGTTTTAACACGCAAATCAGTTGAAATGAGTTGAAAAAGAAAATTGACCATTGCAAAAACTGCTTCTTTTTTTTTAAAGCAAAAAAGAATAAAAGGGAAAACAAGCCCACCTTTTTTTCTTCCTGTAATTTCAGTCAGTAAAAATTCAGAAACTTTTTTAGGGAAATGGGAAGATGTTCACAAAACAAGATCCTTTTTAATGAAATATAAGTCAGAACAAACCTAGTGTGGCAGTAAATGTCATAGAGTAAATACAAGTTACAGAGAGAGACATTTGCACTGTCAAGCAATAATTCACACTAGTCAGGAGACCGCAGACAACTCAGGAGTTCAGCTGTAATGGACTGGTCACAGTTAAATATGTCCTTAATTCATTACTAAGAGTCCCTGGAATGCAGTGAGGTCAACATTAAAAAAAAAAAAAGAAAGAAAAAGAATCGCAGAATGATATGGGGTTGGAAGAGACCTCTGGAGATCATCTAGTCCAACCCCTCTGCCAAAGAAGGTCCACATAGAGCAGCTTGCACAGGAATATATCCAGGTGGGTTTTGGATGTCTTCAGAGATGGAGACTTCACCATCCCAAGATATGCAAAGTTAAGAGTTTTGGTGCAAGATTTTTCAGAAGAACAGACAAATGGACAGGTTGTGTCTTTATGACCTTAGTGCCTTGTACCTCAAATATGCTTTAGGCTAAATGAATATTTTTTTGCCCCAGTATGAAAAACTACAGTGCACACAGGGACATCCCTAACTTTAGTGGGTCTTTACTGGTGGCCCCCCACTTAAAAACCAAACTGCTCAGTTCGCGATCTTAGTATTGGTTTATATCTCCATGGCTTTTTGTAGACTTTTTTGCTTACTTCCCAATTATGCTGTGGAGCTGAGTGTGCCACTGCCTCTACCTTTCTAGAATCACACAGAAGAATATCATCCACCCTGATGTCACCTTTCCCGGTGTTGTCATAATGGTCTCAAAAAGCTGTGCCCACATGGGTCTGTTGTGAACCTCATGGGTTGGATGACATGAAGTCATTTTTCCTGCTTCATGAGAAAATGTCGTTCAGGTTTGGAGGGCAGAGGCAAAAATCTGCAAAGGTTGTTCTGAGAGAAATGATAGCTTAATTCCTGAGGAAACTAAAGTAGAATTCAGGTAACAGTAAATTATGCTGGCTGCTTTTGAAAACCTTGGTCACAATCTTTTAATATGAATTTTAAGCTTGCAAGCTCCCTTATGAGGAGGGGCTGAGGGACTTGGGTCTTTTTAGTCTAGAGAAGAGAAGGCTGAGGGGGGATCTGATCAATGCTTATAAATACTTAAAAGGTGAGTGTCAAGAGGACAGGGCCAGTCTTTTTTCACTGGTGCCCAGGAACAGGACAAGAGGAAACGGGCACAAACTTGACTATAAGAAGTTCCACCTAAAGATGAGGAGGAACTTCTTTACTTTGAGGGTGGCAGAACACTGGAACAGGCTGCCCAGGGAGGTGGTGGAGTCTCCTTCTCTGGAGACATTCAAAACCTGCCTGGACAAGTTCCTGTGCAACCTGCTCTAGATGGACCTGCTTTGGCAGGGGAGTTGGACTAGATGGTGTCCTGAGGTCCCTTCCAACCCCATGTGATTCTGTGATTCTGTAATATCCACAACTGCAAATATGTCCTGTGTATACATTAAAGTAGTAAGATAATACTGTGTAATTAGATCATTATGCAGATCACGGTTAGTAAAACTACAGAAGAGTAGCAGCAAGAGACCATGAAAGCTGCTTTTATGAGCTGCCTCTTAGATTAAGGCTTTTTAAAACATACATGTAAAGAGACACTTTCACGTGTACATTAAGATCAAGAGTGAAATAATACATTTGACAATGTCACCTCCAGTGGTCTGCAATCACTTGCACACTTGCAAAATGCAGAAGTTGTCCATCTGCATTGGGCTGACAGAAGTAGAGAGCCAAATGGGAATTGTGCAGCAGGCAGGCGTGCCACTCCGTGGAGGTCCCAGCGGGACCCACCGTCTGGCTGGTTTGTACACACTGGTCTATAGTGCCCCTTAGAAATAGAATTGCAGATGATGCTGTGGCTTCTATTTGCTTAACTTGCATCCTGAGTGGGGAATTTTCTGGATATAACCTTGAATATTGCTTCTTAAGAAATCGTGTAAAGCATTTAACCAACAAACAAAAAAATAATGGCTTTGTGTGCAATACCTGTTTACACATGGATAGGAATTATGGCAAAAGTCCATTTAATAGGTGCACAGGATTTGATTTTAGTAGGTATAGTGCTGTAGGGTAGACAGTGATACTGTGTTGCAAATCCAGTACTGAAAAAAACAAACAACAAAAAAAGGTACCTGCTATATTTCTTCACCTTCTATTGGTTTACTGAAAGCATCTTGGATGTTGCTGTTTACCCAGCCTGCCAGGGACAGTATATTTCCCCTACATAATCCACAACATCTGGACACTTCTCCATCACCCAAAGCATTTGAGAGCCAGGACGTTCTGCTGCTTTTATGTACACATGGTAGTGAAGCACTGCAAATCCAAGGGCCAGATTTCAATAGGAGTCTGGCAAGAACTCTTGGAGAAATGAGTGACCGATATGTTTCTTTGTAACAGTAAAGTTCCAGGTCTGAGATATATTTGAGTAGTGTATTAATGATGAAAATTTCATTACTCTACTTCCATGTGGAGTGCTTACCTAAGCACGTACTTACAATAATGAATTGTCTTTGCATTTAATAAGTTCACTCCTCTTTGCTGACTGTAAGTGAAGAAACAAAATGGCAAATATGTGGATAACACAAGTAGAACTCAAGTGCTCAGCTTCTAAACTCTACAGACACCTCACTTTTAACATCCAAGTCCCTAAACAGCTGAGCTTCTGTATCTGTGCTTAGTCAGACTCATCTCAGCCTCCAGAGGAATGGGCTTTTTAGCTTACACCTAAACTCAGTCAAAAATGTAAAATAGCCATTCCTCAGCTTATCCATCTCAAAAAGGGTTTGATCTAGTAAGACACAGCAGAACACAAAATGTAGCTTACACACAGTGGTAGTTAATAGGGATTAAGGCTTCCATGCTGGAAGGAGATCCACATCCCAATCCTTCAACTGCCCGAGGAAATTCAAACCACATTTCTTCCCTTCCATATGGATTCCCAGCTATAGTCTGTCGGCTCTCCCCAGCACCAGTGGAAACTACAAGAACAGGTCAATACAATAAATGGTGACAAGTCTCTAGGACAGCCAGCGTACCCCAAAGAATCCCAAAGAAATGTAGATTTGAAACTGCTAAATCGATTATTAAAATCAACATCACTACTAGAGGAAGGGAGAGAGGTCCATGTGACACCTGGTTTTTAAAGGATCTGTTGCATGCCTGGAGAACCAGAGCATAGTATGTCTGACTTCTGTCTCCAGTATTTGTAGAAATAGAGTTGAAATGGCTTTCATAAAGAGAACTTACATCTCTTAAGTGCAGTAAAGTTCTTCAAAGCAGAAAATATGCCCGTGGATAAAGGTCACATACTTGATGTAATGTTCTTAGATTTCTAAAAGGCTTTTGATGAGGTCAGTTATCAGAACCATTTAAAGTAGATAGGATTTAATGGGATAAGAGGGAAGATCCTCCTGTGGATTAATAACTGCTCAAAAGATTTGTAACAAAAAGTAGTGATAAATGGTGGAAGGTAATTGCTAATGAAGTCTCACAGGCATCCAGATGGTCAACATATTTTTGAATAGTCTGGAAAGAAGGTGAGTAGTGAGGTAGCAGGTTTTTTTAATGATACAAAATTGTCTGGAGTGGTCAGAATTAAAACCATCTATGAAACATTTCAGAAGTATCTCTTGATACAAATTGGCAAATTTAATACTGAAGAATAAAAAGCCATGCACATAGTCAGTAATGAAAGTCTGTATATGTATATACATACTGAAGAATAAAAAGCCATGCACATAGTAATGAAAGGCTGTATATGTATATAAACATACTTAATTAAATGCATATCTACATGTATATGTGCACAGTGCCGCACTCTCAACTGTCACCATTTGCAAAAGAATGATGAGTCACTTTGCAGAAATCTTTGAAAGAATCATTTCAGTGTTCAGCTGTGGTCAAAAGGAAAAATAGGGTGTTAGGAAACACAAGGTAAGGAAGAAGTATCAATATACAGAATGATGCTACTTTAATAAACCCATCACGCATACGCGCCCCTTTAATACTTTGTGCAACTACCTCACCTCAGAAAAGATTTATTATACAATGTATATGAAAGTTCAAGACAGACCAATTGCATATCCAGAATGAGTCCCATATGACAGGTGAGAAAACAAGAACTCTTGCATTTGAAAAAGAACTAACCTCCTGGTCCCTGCATTTCACATATTCAAGTACACTTTATAAATCTGAGACTTTGCTAGCAAAGATGGTACTAAGTCAGGAAGAACTAGTTACAGTCTCAGCTGGAGTTGTTAGAGCTGAAAATTAATAGTGGGAAGGAAGATCTTTAGACACTAAAATTAAGCATGTGCTTAGCAAGAAAGCAGAGGTACATCTGTAAATATTATGTTAGGGAGCCGTATTTTGTGTCGGTGTTATTTATTGAAAAATTAATAGAAGTTTCACCGTATTATGAGACAGACCATATGGAGCATCACAGTTTGTTTCTCATACCTAATAATTATCTCATGCCCACCTTCTACAAAGAAATACGTCAGGACCTTCATGTAAAAGGGAAGTCATAGATTGCTGTAGAATACAGGCACCTTACGGATACAGCTGTGTCACTGCAGATGATCAGGCTCAAACTGAAAGGCAGCAGAATGTGCATATTTGCTCCCGAGCAGGAGACAAGGTAGGAGACATGACATGTTCTGCTTCGCCGTTAGATGCTTCTAGTTGTGAGAGGATAATGTCAGTAGTACCAAAACTCCTAAAAATCTCTCAATGGTGTCAAAATTCCTTCTGACAGCTGGATCTAGTGGCTGTGACTACAGGGCAAACTGATAGATCAAAAAATGAACCTTAACAAATCTGGTAGAAAAAGAAATTACTAGTCTTCTGAAAGGATATTAAAAAAAAAAAAGCCAGAATAGGGAAAAAGTAAGTTAATTTTTCACTTATGCCAATCAGTGAGTGCAAATTACAATTTTAAATATAAACAACTCTGTATAGATAAAATCCTGCTGAGCAAATGATCTGCGGAAGATAGCTGGTCTCTTCCTACTGACACACACACACACTTCTAAAACTCAGTATGAGGTAATGAAATTTTCTTTTAAAAGGTTTAAATTCACCTAGACTTTAAAAAAAAAATCTGCATTTTCATAGAAACGAAGGTGTCAAAAGTGTGTAGCAGTCACTATCAGTGCATTAAATGCAGTGCACACTCAGTGACCTATCTGAAACTAAAAATATAAGCACAATGGGAAGAATTAAATCCCAGCTTCATAAATCAGTAGCTGGAAATCTTTCCTCAACTGAAGGCTCATTGCTGATTGACGTATTTGGCTGAGCGAGGTATTGCTGCAAAATTTACAATGTAACTGTCAAAAATATCTAAAGGAGTTAAGGCAGCCATTTAATATCATTGGTGTCTAAATCCCTTAACTTCCTTTGCTTCCTTACAAAGCTTTGACCTACATTTATATTGTGGTGCAAAAAGAATTATTTTATTTTTGAAAAGAGTTTTCAGGATAATTTTTTTTGCACATGTTTGTCTTTCTTACATGTTGAACTCTAATCAGTAGGTGACAACTGCCTGGGTGCTGCCAGGTAAGCGTGGACACAACGTTCCTAGTAGTGATGGGAGTGATATTTTTGCCACTGTAAATTACTCTCACAGTTGTTGTTATTTCTGAAATATTTCTGTGAGCTACAAGATGTACTTCATTGCAGCAATCATTTGGTCATTTGCAGTAATCCTCACTGTTAATAATTATATCCAACACATTCTCTTCTCCTTGCCAAAAATATTCCTTCCCCTTTGTGTAAAGTAGACTTCAGGCCAAGCATCAGGTCACAGAGCTGCTGAAAAAAAAAAAGAAATGTCAGGCAGACTTAGTTTTCATATTCATTCAGCCTGGGATTTCTCCTTTTTAAAGCACCTGCACAGCAACCGAGGCCAGCCTTCCTTTTGCCTCAGTTAGTCCCACCAACACCTAATCCTGGCCTAACACACTTGTGATCCTGAGTAAGGATGACTGTGCCCGTGTGCCAAATATCAAAAGCCAAGCTTGAAAATTGCCAGCCCGGTTCTGGATTTTCTCCACATGATCAGAATAACGGGCCTGTTGGTATGATGGGATTTTCTTCAGGCCATCCCGCTGGCGCTGATGAAAGGCTTGAAAAGCAAAGGGCAGCATTTGTGAAGAAGGATGTCAAAATCCAGATTTTCGCAAATTCCCCAAGTAGAACAACAGCACATATCGAAGCAAATTAAGGTTACATTTCTTCTAAGCAATACTCTGTGTTTCCAGGAGGAGTTTGGGTTCTGGCACCCTGCTCGGCCGAGGCAGCTGAGTGATGCTCAGCATGGGGAAACCTGCAGAGCGGCTGTTGGATCAGAGACCTGGAGCTGGAACCAGCCTCCCGGCTCCTCAATACCAGGCAGAGCAGTCCAAAAAATGCAGGAGGATGGGATCAGGCCCTGAACAGTCCTTTAATCCTATCTTACAGGTCTCAGTGAGGAAAATCCATATTATCTTGTTGCCTAATACTGTTCATGGGATACAAGAAATCAGCTTAAGAAAAAAATCCTCTGTAGGATAAGTGCAAAATACTCCTTTTGCTTTTAAGTTACAAAATTATCCACTGGAAGATAGAGGCTAGAAGGAAAAAGGGGATTTCTACCTGAAATCAATGCAATTTGATGATACAATGATATTTTTTTTTTAAGTTGGTTAGCATACCAGATACTAATCCAGTCAATAAAGAGAACTTCATGTTTGAACTTTGGAAGTTTATTTTACCTTTTTTTTTTTTTTTCAATAAGAAGGTAAATTCCAGTTCTCTTATGGAAATAATACACTTGGAGCTGTTTTATTCCCTGCTGTTGATTAGTTATGACTGGCTGGTATATCTTCAGCAATGAAATCACAGGCAGAGACTTCAGTGAAATCCTGGCCTCACTGCACTCAGCGGGGGTTTTACTGTGGCTCTCACCAACAACACATCACACAAGTAGTTCTGCTTTTAAACGATCATAAAACTTTGAATCTCGTAAGGTGCATTTTTCAGAGTGCAACGTTGTATAGTGGGTGTTGGTTTTATGCTCCCCCGGATAGTAGGTAGATCTGAGATAAAACCTTTCTGGCAGCCCTAACACCAGACACACTTCACTGAGTCACAGTCTGTGCAAAATATTCTCTCTCAAAATACAAACAAGGGCCTGGGCAGAGCCCTGCAGATGTAAATGTGAACAGTTAAAAACTGACTCTGAACCTGGGCCGTCTTAACACATAAATACAACAGGTTACAGCCTTGGCACCTGCAGTCATAAGACCACATCAGTCTCTAGCTTTGACGACTTTTTTGTTTACTTTTTAGACTGTGTGGACTCAATAAAATGATTTTTTTTTAACACAAAAACAAACAAACAAACAAAAAAGTACAAGGATAGGGGAGCAGGTTTAGGGAGGCAGAGTCTGGAGCAAATGGCCCCGAATATGGGGACTTTTCCCTTTGCACATCAATTCCAGAGTTTGGGGTGTCCTAAATAAGGCAGAATAGGGTGAGCAACAAAACAAAACCCCACAAAGCAATGGTCTGTCTCTGCAAACACTAGTAGGTGCTTCATTTCTGCCCTGGCTGAGCCTGAGGTGAAAAATTTCCTGCCCATGCTCTGGCAGGGAAGAGAGCTCTTTGCAGACTGAGAAGCCAGACTGGCTTTACTGTGGGAGTTTGTGAAAAATGATTTGAGGGAGATGATAGAGCTAAACAGCAGGGGATGGCCTTGCTTAAGCCTCCCTGGGTTGGGGGGAAACACGGCTCTTCCAGGCAGGGGGAACATTACCACATGCTGGCACGAGTGAGGGCCGCAGTGTGTCGCTCCCAGGCCTGCTGGAGACCATCCCATCAATCTGTGCTTTCCATTCATTGCCCCTATTAAAGCAGCTGCGACTGCTTTCCTTGAATCCTTGGGAGATGCCCTCAAATCCGAGGCTCAGATGTGCCCGTCTCCTTACCATCCAGATAGACTACCGTAAATCCACCTTTTTCTCCTTGAAAATACACTCCAGGACAGCGGGTCTGCAAGGCAGGATCCGGCCCCGGGCCCTGAGCACTTCCCTGGGCTGAGAGCCTGATGCGAAGGTCCTCATCCAGTCCCACTGAGGTCGATGGCGAAGCGCCCGTCCATCCTGGGGAGAACAAAAGGGTTGGGCTTGGCAAATCATTTCCGTTAATGTAGAAGACAATTACTGATGCCTCTTTGCAAATTGCTCTTCTTTGACATTTTTATAACTCAATAATTTCCAGTTGTGTTCCCATGTTTGCCTCTTTTGTGTATAGTTTTGCTATTTTTGAGTGCATGGTTCACAACATTTAAACAAGCACTAACAACAAATTACCTGCTCAACTGGGTTCTGTGAAAAGGGGCCCTGAAACTTATTTACAAATTAAGCGGACTCGGGCAGGGAGGGAGTAGTCACCGGGAGCGAGTTGCGGGTGTGCTGCAAATCACGCATGGGTTTCCAGCCAAAAAAAAGCCCTGCGTTTGGGGAGGGGTGAGAGCTTGGGAGCAGAACTCTTTCTTTTACCCAAGACCTTCTTTCACCGGGAAAATTCCACCTGGTTTATTTTCTTTTTCCCTGTTGATAACTCCCTGGAGAAATGATCCATCAGAGAAGTAAATCAATACACGAACACCCCCACACTCGACTAATTTGTTTTCCTGTTTAAAGAATTAAGTCTACTTCGTATTGGCTTGTTTATTTCTCTCCAACTGTAATAAAATAAACATATACATATTTACGTCCGAAAAAAAAAAAATAACCACCACATCTCAGTTTAAAACACATTCATGATACGATCCAAATTTCTCAGCCCTCCACAACTCTCTGCCGGAGATTTTGTGACACGGGATTGATCACTCCAAATGCAATTTCTCGGCTTCTTACTTGAAATAAAAAAAATCGTTAAGACGGGACGTAACTGCGTGCTTTGCTTTGTTTTGTATTTTTTAATTTCTTTGGAATCTCTGCTGTATTTTCCCGTACGTCAATTTCTATGTATTTCGACTAGGGCTAATATTAGATTTCCTGCATCCCAGTATCTTGTCTAACACTCTTCTCCCATTTCGATAACTTAATTTCGTTACGTTTATAAAGAAAACCCACGACGCGCTTTATACATTATTTTAGAGAAATTAACAAAGCGCAGATTATTTTTAAAGCTACCGGCCACTTCAGCAGGTGGTTGTTTGTACGGACCAACTTGAAAATTCAGTTGCAAGTCCGTTTGAGTGACTTTTTATCGCTATGCTAATAGCATAAAAATTATTTATGCCTCGGTTTTCGCGGCTCTGGACTGCACTTATTCCCGTTGGTCCCGGCATTTTGTGTTTTCCTTTGATTTCTCGACAGATAAGCTGGGACCCACCAAGATTTGCAATCGGATTTGGTTGTCTTTTTCTGTCGCTGCCTTTCTAGGCATCCTTAACATGGTCCCGAACATCTTTAACAATTAAAAGGTCCTGTTGGACACAAAAAACCTACGACACGCACTCCTTGCTCTGCAAGACAGAATTTTAAAATAGATTTCTCGACAGATAAGCTGGGACCCACCAAGATTTGCAATCGGATTTGGTTGTCTTTTTCTGTCGCTGCCTTTCTAGGCATCCTTAACATGGTCCCGAACATCTTTAACAATTAAAAGGTGGGGGGGGGGGGGGGAGGGTTGTTTTGGGGTTTTTTTGGTTGGTTGTGGGGTTTTAGCATTATTATCATTATTTTCTGAGTTAATAAAAATATAAAGTTCAAACTGTATTTATGCGAGGTCTGAATGGCAGGTGGAAGTGTCAGGACCCGGATCGTATCTGCCTTTCTTTTCTCCGGATTTTTTTATATATTTTTTTAGCGGCGGGGAGGCACGGCAGAGCCCCGGGCCGCCTTTCCCTGCCCCGGAGCGGAGGACGGAGGCTCCCGGTACCCGGAGACACCGGGCCGGTGACGGTGCTGCCGGGCGGCGGCCAGCCCTCCCCTCGCCCTCGGTGCGGGCCAGATACCTCCTTGGCGGGGCTTTGCTCCCCTCGAAGCCCCGCAGGTCGCCTCCTTCCCTTCCTCGCCGCATCCCGTCGTCTCCCCGTGGTTTCCCCGTTTTGCACCGGTGAGTCGGAGGCACCTTTTTCGGTGCCGTCGGAAGAAGCAGCTGCGGGGCAGGAGCGGGAGAAGGGTCCCGGGGGAGGCGGCGGGGGTGCCGGCGTGACCCCGGGGAGGAAGGAGGAGGGCAGCTGTCCTCGGGGACTCGAGTCGAGCGAACCTCTTTCATCTTTTCTGTCGCTTTGGCTTAATTTACCTCTGCCCTCCAACGCCCTGTGAGTTTAATCACATCGGATCTCCTTCAAGCCAGAGCCAACGACTGGAAAGAAGGAAAGAATGAGAGAGAAAGAGGATGAGAAACAGACAGGAAGGAAGGAAGGAAGGAGTAAAATAAATGAAGGGAGGGAGGGAGAGAGAGGAAGCATATAAATACAAATACGGAATCAAATAGTTCTTTTCTCTTAGGAAGTGGAATAAGCAGGTGGCCACACAGTTTCTGGTGACATCTGGAGCATCAGCAGAGATGCTGCGACCCTTCCCCGGGCGGGCAGCGCGGGGGCCGCAGCCGCCGCCGCACAAGCGCGACCCGCGGGACCGGGGGGCCCGACAGGCGGTGATCGGAGCCGCTCCGGGGATCCGAGGGGTACTTCGCCGGCTGCTTCTCACATCCCTGTGTGTGTGTGAAACCATTTGCGGCATTGACGTTGCACAAACGTGCCTCTGTGAGAGCCCGCTCGTCCCTGGGCACCTATGAAATCTGGGGTTTGTTTGCTTGTGGTATTTTGTTGGTGGGGTGTGAGTTGTTTTGGCTTTTTTTATTTTTCGGAAAGGGGGAACAGCACCGCAATTCTCGGCGTTCTCCCTTGAAACGGTCAGAGGAAAGGTTGGATTTGTCGGTTCTGTATTAATACCGTCCTGCTGGGTTGCCATCTTTTACCCGCTGTTCGGTCACAAGAGGAGAAACAGGAGGATTCACACCATTTCCTGGAAGCCTTGGCTAATGGGCCAATTATTGATTAGTTGTCAGGCTGGGCCGCGCCTGTCTCTGCGCCTTCCCTGCCCCCCGGGGGAAGCGCCGGCGGGTTTCCCCACGGATTTCCCGACGGCTCCTCCCGCAGCCGCCGCTCCCGCACACGCTCCCAGCGCTGCGGGGCGAGAGGAGGAGACGCGGCCCTGGCGCCCTGCGTGCAAGTCATCACTTCCACCCCACTCTGTTTGTTTGTTTCTTTGTTTATTGCCCTGATTCTGTCCCTCGGCCCTCTCCCCCCACCCAGCACCGCGCAAGTGCCCTGCGCTCCCGTCCACCGCGCGGTATAACGGAGCGGGGAAAAGCCCAGAGAGCAGCAGCCGGAGGCCGGGGAGCCTCTCTCCGCAGCCCCCGGGATGCCCTCGCCCGGGGCTGGCCCTCCATCCCAACCGGGGCCACCTCCACCCCAACCGGGGCCACCTGCGGGGATCCCTGGACGCACTCGGGGTGGGGGGGACCACCCCCCCGGCGGAACAGAGAGCTAGGATCGGCGGGTTGACAGACTTATGTCACCTTTGAAGCCTTTTTAATGAGCAAATTTGTTCCCTTCCAACCCCCCCCCACCACCACCACCTTTCTGCCCCATCTAATCTGTTCATCCTCAAGCGGGTCTCGGTGATTCTGTGGGTCGGCTCGGGGGGAGGGATGGGGCGAAGGGGCGGTTTCTCTCGCAGGCTGAGGAGCGGGGAAAGAGGAGCTGCTGCTCAGCCCTGTTTCTTGCAGGACCCCGGCGCACTGCAAACCTGTCAAACCCAGTGTCCCCGGCTGTTTTCCAGGGATGAACCTGTCGTTTTTCCTTTTCCCCCTTCCTCTCGGTCACCGAAAAGCGGCCAACCCCCGGTCAGTGCCCTCCGTGCTCACCGAGAGCAGCTAGGGAAGCGTTTAGCAGAGATTCAGGCCGACCTGTGTCCCCTCTCCCAGGAGACAGGACCAGGGGACCCCCTCTGACAGTCAGGGTCAGGGACAACCTGGACAGTCCTGGGGAGGGGAACCAGGGTGACCCCTAGGAAGCCCTAAGCCTCCCGGGGGCCGGCAGGGAGACCACCAGTGGCTGCAGCTTGTAGATGGGTAAAATGGCAAATTTTTCGCCCCCCCCCAGTCCCGGCCGTGCTGCAAGGTGTCCCGGCTCCGGAGTGTCACCGGCGGTGACGGGCTCCCCAAAGCTCTTGGGGACACGCCGCTCGGATGGTCAAACAGGGCGAAACGTAAAACCCAGCAAACCATCACCTCCTACCCCAGCGAAGGCGGTAGATAAGAAGTCAACGAAAAGAGGGTCCCAACTCGGGTGGAGAATTGTCGCTTCGCTTTGCCTTTGCGTTTCGTTCACTTTTCAAATTACACTCAGGTGTACCCTCGATAGCGGCGTCAAGTCCAGCTCCATAACCTTTCTGAAATTTTCCTACTGGTCTGTACAATTCAAGCACTCGCTCTATCTTGAAAGACAAAAAATAAATAATCCCCAAATGCGTGGAATTAAGGCTTTAGCGGGATTTACGCCTTCGTATCGCCACCGGGCAGCACACCCGCACGGAGAAGACCTGCAGCAGCGAGTGCTAGCAGTTACTTTTTCTAGGGGCACCTTTCTCCTTTTGGGACAAGCAGGCTAGTAATTTAAAAGTTTGTGAAGCCACATGTAGTTTTAAATAGGCATCACCGTTAACAAGAGCAAACCCGGCGCTAATAGCCCTTAAATACCGCGCTAATGGCCCCCACGTGGAAAGAAATCCCCAAGTGTTACAAATTCAGTTTAACGACCAGAAAGCCTGGGCAGCGGCGAAATACGAAAACTCCCTTCTTCAAGTTTCCTGCCTTTGATTTATTTTTAACTACAGGCTCATGGGAACGCCGCGCCGGAAAATCACGACCAGATGTACCTAAAGAGGCGCTTTCTCTGCGAAAATGCCCTCTTTTACAGTGAAAGGGAAAAAGAACCCCGACTTTTAAATAGTTTGGCTTTTTTTTGTTTGTTTTAGTATGTAATTGCAAAAAGACGGGGCAAAGCGGCGGCTGCGCTCCGTGCAGAAGCGCGCAGACTGGGAGGGAGCCGCTTTGAAAATAGAGCGCAAAGGAGCTGCGCTCCTCCGGGGCAGCGCTGTATCCGGGGGGAGGCGGCCTGGGGACCCAAGGTTGTTGGTTGCATTCCCTTTTATACCCTTTTATACCGCGGTGGACCTGCCCGGGTTTGGCCCGGAGCGAGGTGGGCAGCGGCTGCCGGCAGGGCGGGTTTGCGCGGTGCGCAGGGGGTGCCCGGTGCCCCTGCGCCCCAGCTTGCTGCTCTTTCGGCAAAATATCAAAGATTTGGCTGTAAATAGTGGGTTTGCAGGAGGAGGTAAGAGACCAGCCCTGAGAAACGAAGAGATTTTTTTTCCAGGTAAGAAATCCTCTGCCTAGCCCTGAGTAGGGAAGTTTTAGTGCCTTGAAATTTTTGAATGAAAAACATCTATTTCAGAAATGCGTCATAAAGTTCATTACTTTTGTGGGTTTATGGGTTTGTTCTTTGTTGTTTTTTTTCTTTGAGAACTACATCTGGAATGGAATCAGGAGAAGGAAACAAACACGGGTGTACTCGCCGCATTGTGACTTTATTCCTCATTTCTATCTAATATTCTAGGTAATAACAGCAAATAATGACGAGACCATTCGTCCCCTCTCGATTATACAACGGTGGATACAATGGCTCAGTAATTTGGAGCTGCATGTACCCGTATAGATTTATTTTAAGATTTTCTTTTCTTTCCTGATGAGCGATAACAAATTGCCTGAGCGGTCGCCTGCAAGGGGAGCACAAAGCTGTCTGTCCACGCCTTAGTATCGGGTATTATAATTCAAATCCAACCCTTTTCACTTCGTATTATTGGAAAAGGTTGTTGGGAGCTGGCTCTTGTTGCAGGAAATCCCATTTAAAAATTGCTTTATAGGCCATTTGCTGCAATCCTCGACATTGATCTCATTACGGCTCCCTCTGACCGCTGTTTGTAAATCCTGGTATTTACCAGCCTTTGGCGGCGGTGCCTGGTGGCATTGCTTGCTGGGGGCTGTCGTTGGGAGGAGGTTAGGAAATGTCGAGGTGCCAGTTTCTGGGTAGTTTTGTCTGGAGGAAGCATTATTATTTGTCGAAACTGTCAGGCAGAAGTAAATCTCGTGTAATGACTCACCCAGTATAATCTCTTAAACCTCGGGGCTGTCCGTTTTGCAGAGGAGACGGGTTTCTGTGCTGGAGCCTTCTCACGCAACGGCCTAATTCAGCCAGGCAGGGAGAAGCACCCCTCTAAGCGATGGGTTAATTGTCAGATTTAATAGTCTCAAGAAATATGAAAAGGTAAATTAATAGAACTAATCTCTGTTTCAAACTGGCCATTTAAAAAAAAAAAATCTGAAGAGATACTCTTTTGGGAAATATCTCTGGGCAGGACTGTGTATTTGCAGCCATGGTTACCCAGCTGGTAAGCTAGTCCCTCTTTTGGGTATCAGGAGCTGTACCGATAAAGGGAAGAGTTAGTCCTTAAAGCTCAACTTTGTCTTGAAATGGGAAGTCGCAAAACATGTTGGGAGGAGGTGGAACAACATGCAGTGATGTGTGCATTTCTGTACTACCATGTAAGACCACAAATCAAAAAAAGGCTGAATGCTTGCCCAAGAACTCCTTTTTTTTTTTTTTTTTTATTATGACAGCTGGGTCTAGAACCAGGGAAATACGTTGCTGTATTTGACTTCTCAAATAGATGGTACTATGAGTATTTTAAGCTTATTTTTGAATAATAATGGGATTATCCCAATGCCGACGTTTAAACAGCTTCTGTTAAATTCATCTTAGGACAGAGCTGGTAAGTAGGATAATGCCTTTTGTCTCCTTAGGGAGTATCTGTCCCTGGTGCCCAAGTCCACAGTGCCGCCAAGTTGGTTTGGGGTTAGATGTCTTTAGAGGAATCAGAGAGTGTCAAGTTCCCCACCCAGCACCCAGGAAAAAAAAAAAGAGTTTTGGGAAGAACAATGAACTGATCAGGGGGACATTTCCATCTTCTGTTTACAAGATTTCAGGAGAAGGCCAAGCCTAACAATCCGTACCATATGGAATATCTCTAGGGGCTCCTTTATCCTCATGTGTCATGTCTGACACAGCTGATGTATTTTACCCATTTGCTTAGTGATTAAAGCACACTTTGAAGACCTGGAAGACTGATTCTCCTGCCTGAATTGAAGCACAGGCCTGGATTGAAGGCTCTTGCATCCCCTGGTAAGTATGGGGTGGTCTAGGGTGGGGAATTCTTGTTAGCACTGTTCCATTCCAAGAGGATAACTAAAGGCAAAAACTGAAGCAAAACTGGAGTCAAGATCTCCTGAGTGTGAAATCTGCCACGTAGATTGTAGAGATTTCTCTGTCCATTTTCTATCTGTTCTCTTTTTCTACACCCCCACTTATTTCTTAGACTGGTTTCTAATGTGTGGTAATAATAAGACTCCTTATAAGATTGAATATTCCAGTAGCTTTTGCTTGATTTCCTGCACATTGGGATGGACTGTTCTTGAGCTTGAAGGAGGGTGAAAACCAGCCATCACTCCTGGGCCACTTTCCTTTCCAGCTGTATTCCATGGGATTCTTCCAAGGACTTGTCCTCAGTGGGCCAAAGTCTGTTGCGTTGTCACCCCGCCATTTGCTCTTTTTCTTCCTCTCAGGATTCTCAACTTCACAATTCATGGTCACTGCAGCCAAGGCTGCTTTCAACTCTCTCATCCATGAACAGTCTTCCTTCATTTGCAAGGATTAGGTCCAGAAGGGTGACTCCTTCCATCAGCTCCTTCACCAAGGTGGTGTCAGGGAGTTATCACTGATGCGCCTTGGAAACAACCAGAATCCCTCGTACCCTGTTGTGTGTCCCTTCTGGCAGGTATTGCAGTAGTTAAACCCTACCATGAGCACTTAATAAGAATAAATTATTAAATAAAACTATTATAAGAATAAATTATTAAATAAAGCCCTAGAGCAAAAATATGGTCCCTATTTAAATGAATATTTTAAGTTTTAACTACCTAAGTGTGTAATGAACTACCAAAAGGGAATTGCCATGTTTTTTGTGGTGAAAAATGGGCCCGGTTCAAATGAAAGCTGTCCAAGGCAGGCCAGTTTGGTAAGACCTGACTTACTCTTTCAAATGCTTTTTTTTTTTTAAATTTCTTTTAGAAAGAAGTATTTAAGTCATACTTGATGCCTTGCTCTGTTTATAGAGAGCATCCCCCTCTTTCTGAGCTGCTGCTTCTCTAGGCTTTCCGTTCCCTGGTAAACTCAGGACAAATCCTCAGCTTCATACAATCATGTATCACAGTAGCTTCATGTGTGTGAAGAGGCCCACTGGAGTCATGCACAAAGTATTTTACGAAGAGGATGACAGGTAAACAGCCTCCATGCCATTTAAAAAGTCCAGGAATTACTCTCTTCTTTCTGTCCTGTCTCTTGTCTTAGTTTACCTTTTACCATTCAGAGACTGAATTTTGTTGAATCTCTGAGTCTCAACCTCAGTGGCACTACCAGTGCATTATCATATTATTGAAATAACAGCAGAAGACATCTGATAACCTTGTGTTTAAATTGCGTGGAAAAATAGCAAGGTTTTAATTTTCATTTTGAGACATTTTACATAAGTATAAAATTTTAGTACGCATTATTTTTATGTGAAGGTAGAAAACATTCTTAGACTGTAGCTTAAATAATAATCATTTAAAAGTGGGGATTTTTTTCTTTGATATTCAGCTTCTGTTTGTTAGTAAACGGATATTTATACACTGATTTTGGGAATGTTCTGGGTTTTTTAATGTGAAGGGAGAAAATGCCCATTGATGTGGTATGTTGCAAAGACTGAAATGTGTTGCAATTGGCTTTTCCTTTTAATGGGGATATTTTATACATTCCTAGTTAACAGTCTTGTTTAGTGGGATGAAGCTAATGTTATAGCTTTCACTGAAAGATACTCTGATTTTCTTTTCTGTTTTTTAAAAAACATTATCATCTACCCAAACAGACAATAAGAAGACCATTTATTCCCTCAACAACTGACAATTTAAATAATTCCAGAGTTCTAAGCAGAATCTGAAATCTCTGTAGCCTTTCAATGTGCTGTCTGGATGGCTGGTATTTCAGCAGTGTAGTAGCAAAGTAGCCCTGCTCCCAGTGCATGACGCGATGGGAGCTGCTGCAGCTTATCAATAAGGTCGTTAAAATGAAGCTTTAATATTGCTTTTAGAGGCAATATTACAGAAACTCCACAAAACCCCACAATCCATAGCACCATAGCCCAGCAGTCTGCAGCAGTTGCCGTGTCTCACCTGAACCTTTGCCTCCATCCTTTGAAGACACTCAGTCGCCTAATGGCTGACCTGGTTGGTCTGTGGTTTGCAGAATAAAGTGCAGAGAGAGGTCTGAAGGCTCTCCCTGGCACCTTGACAGAAATACTTTACAGGTGGTATGAACGGACCTCAGGAAGAGGGGAACACCATAACACACTGAATGATTCTTATACTAAAGAAAAAATTGGGGTTTGTGGCTCCTAGAGGGTATCTGCCACTCCTGGATTCAGGTCTGGCTTACAGGAGTAAGGGGATCATATCTCCAGGCTGGCACCTGAACACACGTGTGGCCGTACCTGCAAGAAGGTGGTTGCTGTAGAAGTGGGGACAGCCCATGCCTGCAGCTGTTCACCAGCTGGGTGAAACACACACACCTGGGCAACATCATGGGTGAGATAGATACTGATGGTTGGGGCTCTTCTGACTCTCCTGAAGGATGCTGCCTGGCATCATCCTGCAGGTGATCAGACCTCTTTGTGCATGGCAAGAGCCGCACAAGGCATTTCCCAAAGGCATACAACGTACTTTTCATCTACCTACTTCACTGATTAAAAAAACAGAGGAAAATTCTGATTTCTTGGAGTATAAATACAGCTAGTTCTAGTTCATTACTGGCTGCACACAGAGCACAGTGGGAAGCATTGGCATTGCTGCATCTGTCCTGCACTAAGAATTTCTCAGCAATTTAGGTAAAGCTGAGGATAATCTCACCTATTTCACACTGATGTTCCCCCAGGCACCATCTAGCCATGCTCCTCTCTGCCTGCTGGACGTTTGCACTGTGTTGTCTTGGTGGGGCTGAGTGTTTTTTGGGGTTGGTTGTTACTACCCTATCAGCCTGCCCACAATTGCAGGCTCTGTCCAGGCCTAAAGGAGATGTTATTTTAGGAGGTACCATCACCCAGTCAGGGTGAGAAATCATCCATTTCAGGAAGCAAACAACATATAAAATCCTACATCCTTATATGTACAATGAAGGTGTGGGTGAATCATATACAGGAAAAAAAGACTAGTTTGGCAAGATTACACCCTGTGTAATTAGGAACAACCATCAGTGTTAGCAACAATAGATCAACAGCTAGTGCCAGTGTAAACATTAAGAAAATGTCTTTTCTGATGCATGATTTATGAAGAATCTTGCAGGAAGCATTATTTCTCTGAGCTGCTGCTTCTCTAGGCTTTCCGTTCCCTGGTAAACTCAGGACAAATCCTCAGCTTCATACAATCATGTATCACAGTAGCTTCATGTGTGTGAAGAGGCCCACTGGAGTCATGCACAAAGTATTTTACGAAGAGGATGACAGGTAAACAGCCTCCATGCCATTTAAAAAGTCCAGGAATTACTCTCTTCTTTCTGTCCTGTCTCTTGTCTTAGTTTACCTTTCACCATTCAGAGACTGAATTTTGTTGAATCTCTGAGTCTCAACCTCAGTGGCACTACCAGTGCATTATCATATTATTGAAATAACAGCAGAAGACATCTGATAACCTTGTGTTTAAATTGCGTGGAAAAATAGCAAGGTTTTAATTTTCATTTTGAGACATTTTACATAAGTATAAAATTTTAGTACGCATTATTTTTATGTGAAGGTAGAAAACATTCTTAGACTGTAGCTTAAATAATAATCATTTAAAAGTGGGGATTTTTTTCTTTGATATTCAGCTTCTGTTTGTTAGTAAACGGATATTTATACACTGATTTTGGGAATGTTCTGGGTTTTTTAATGTGAAGGGAGAAAATGCCCATTGATGTGGTATGTTGCAAAGACTGAAATGTGTTGCAATTGGCTTTTCCTTTTAATGGGGATATTTTATACATTCCTAGTTAACAGTCTTGTTTAGTGGGATGAAGCTAATGTTATAGCTTTCACTGAAAGATACTCTGATTTTCTTTTCTGTTTTTTAAAAAACATTATCATCTACCCAAACAGACAATAAGAAGACCATTTATTCCCTCAACAACTGACAATTTAAATAATTCCAGAGTTCTAAGCAGAATCTGAAATCTCTGTAGCCTTTCAATGTGCTGTCTGGATGGCTGGTATTTCAGCAGTGTAGTAGCAAAGTAGCCCTGCTCCCAGTGCATGACGCGATGGGAGCTGCTGCAGCTTATCAATAAGGTCGTTAAAATGAAGCTTTAATATTGCTTTTAGAGGCAATATTACAGAAACTCCACAAAACCCCACAATCCATAGCACCATAGCCCAGCAGTCTGCAGCAGTTGCCGTGTCTCACCTGAACCTTTGCCTCCATCCTTTGAAGACACTCAGTCGCCTAATGGCTGACCTGGTTGGTCTGTGGTTTGCAGAATAAAGTGCAGAGAGAGGTCTGAAGGCTCTCCCTGGCACCTTGACAGAAATACTTTACAGGTGGTATGAACGGACCTCAGGAAGAGGGGAACACCATAACACACTGAATGATTCTTATACTAAAGAAAAAATTGGGGTTTGTGGCTCCTAGAGGGTATCTGCCACTCCTGGATTCAGGTCTGGCTTACAGGAGTAAGGGGATCATATCTCCAGGCTGGCACCTGAACACACGTGTGGCCGTACCTGCAAGAAGGTGGTTGCTGTAGAAGTGGGGACAGCCCATGCCTGCAGCTGTTCACCAGCTGGGTGAAACACACACACCTGGGCAACATCATGGGTGAGATAGATACTGATGGTTGGGGCTCTTCTGACTCTCCTGAAGGATGCTGCCTGGCATCATCCTGCAGGTGATCAGACCTCTTTGTGCATGGCAAGAGCCGCACAAGGCATTTCCCAAAGGCATACAACGTACTTTTCATCTACCTACTTCACTGATTAAAAAAACAGAGGAAAATTCTGATTTCTTGGAGTATAAATACAGCTAGTTCTAGTTCATTACTGGCTGCACACAGAGCACAGTGGGAAGCATTGGCATTGCTGCATCTGTCCTGCACTAAGAATTTCTCAGCAATTTAGGTAAAGCTGAGGATAATCTCACCTATTTCACACTGATGTTCCCCCAGGCACCATCTAGCCATGCTCCTCTCTGCCTGCTGGACGTTTGCACTGTGTTGTCTTGGTGGGGCTGAGGGTGAGTGTTTTTTGGGGTTGGTTGTTACTACCCTATCAGCCTGCCCACAATTGCAGGCTCTGTCCAGGCCTAAAGGAGATGTTATTTTAGGAGGTACCATCACCCAGTCAGGGTGAGAAATCATCCATTTCAGGAAGCAAACAACATATAAAATCCTACATCCTTATATGTACAATGAAGGTGTGGGTGAATCATATACAGGAAAAAAAGACTAGTTTGGCAAGATTACACCCTGTGTAATTAGGAACAACCATCAGTGTTAGCAACAATAGATCAACAGCTAGTGCCAGTGTAAACATTAAGAAAATGTCTTTTCTGATGCATGATTTATGAAGAATCTTGCAGGAAGCATTATTTCTTAAGTTCATAGAATCATAGAATGGTTTGGGTTGGAAGGGACCGTAGAGTTCATCAGCAATACAATGTAATATATGTTACAGTCACTGGTCTGATAGCACCTGTAAGAAAAAAATGGGTGGGACATTTTAATGTATAAGAGAAAGAAAAATGCCTATTTTGGTAACCTCATCTGTGGGCACTCAATTTCTCAGTAGCTGAGCACTCTGCATGGGTCTTCCTCCACTTCAGCTTACATGGCCAAGCAGTGCTCCATCTGTTTGAGGAGCAGTACTATACAAGGGTGCAAACTTCATAAATCATGGGGGTATTTTTTTGAAGACACTTATAATTTCAAATAATTTTGCTCACAGTCTTTGAACCATTGAGTCATTTCATGATCAGCAGGCTTGCAAGAGGAACATTGAGATAACACTTATAATCTTCCCTTGTGGAAAGCCATTGGGTCTTGGTAAATAAGTAATCCAGCCCAGATTTAGAGAGGACTGATATGCCTGAAAGGATCAGAGTGGTGCAGGGAGATATCCTGCTGGGCTGTGGAGGGTATTCTCTAGAGGGTGAACCACTGCAGAAGTCTGTGAGAAGCAACCTTAGAGGCTGGGACAGGGTTAGGTGAGGTAAAGGGTGGAGAAATACCACTATACCTTCTCATGTGTCAAAGCCTGTGGGATTTTAGCAGAGAGACAGTTTGTTTTCTACTGGCAGCCTTTCTGCTGATGAGAGATACCAAGCCAGGAAGGACAAACTACCACTGGATTCTGGGATCCTCCCCAATCCACTAGATGCTGTTGTTGGTGCTGTCTCCAAGTCTGTCAATATCCCCTACTTTTCTCAGGAGCCTTCAGCCTCTGTTCAGGGATGGTATTTCAGTCAAAATTAAATGGTTGACAAAAAGAGAATTATAAAAGCAAAAGGTGTTTTTTCTGAAGCCTTGCCTCACTTCTGATGACGAAAATGCATAAGAAAGCGGAAGGGCCAGATTTGTCTCCAGAGCTCTCCTAGTCAGGCTGGGTTCTGTGCTCTACACAGGAGAGAGCTGAGGCTTGACCAGGGACACCAGCACAGCCCTGAAAGAAAACCTTCCTGGTTTTCAACTGATTTATGTCAAGGAAGTGCTAAAAGGAATTTTCCAGCTGTTGCTCCTAAATGCCAAAACCCACTGAGCTGAATTTATTCATCTACCTGACTGTATCTGAGAGAAAAACTGATCTGTCATCTCTGATCTTGCCTTTGCTTATGATCCACACATTAGGGCCCCGGGTCAGGGAAAGAAAAACCAAATGAGCAGCATTTTTGCAAAACCAGTTTCCCTGCCAAGAGAGTTGTTCGATAATGACGCCTTAGGCTGGCTACTTACTTCTCTGGATGAGCAGCTGAAAATGGCTTTTGGGGTCCCTCACCTTTGTTGCATGGTGTCTGTATTTGTTGTGTCACTGCCTCATGCCCAGACCCAGAGGCTGGTGTCCTCTTTTAAACACAGCTAACTTCTGACAAGTTTGTAATGAAGCTGTCAGCTTCCTCCTGTGCCCAAGCCAAGCAGTTTCCCATCAGAGAAGCTTATATACTTCTTTGGTCTTCAGCTCACCATAAATCAATGATAGCCAGCTGTTTGGAAAGTGTTTAGGAAGAATTTAAAATAAATTGAAAACAGGCTTTAGCACTGACATAAAGCTTGAATTGGGTCTTCTTAAGCTAAGCACCAAGAAGAAAAACTTGAAGAACATTTACAAAGAAAGCGTGAGGTGTTGATAAGTAGCAGTATCTCTGACTGATGTTCTTCCTGGATAAAAGCACTTCAAGCAATACAATACTTACCCCTAGGTCAAGTGTCCAATGTGCAAAGGTAAAATTCTGTCCTCTAGTGGCAGCAAAACTCATTGGCTTTAGTGCCTGCAGGTGAGGTCTGCTGTATTTTCCTTTTAAAGAATCCCAGAATGGTACAATGGTTACTTTATAGCAACAGCAAAATGAGTCACTTGTCTCAGTCTACCAATCAGTGGACACGTGTCCACCTATAAAAAACCCCCTCTAATTAGTGTTAATTGGCATCCTTGCCCGCAGTTTCTGTGGAGAATTCAGTAATGGGCATGGGAGCAGAACTCCCTCCATTTCACCCTAAGGAAGGTCCCCCCCATCAGACCAAAAGGCTATTAATGTTGGCACCAGGAGGCTTTTTACCATTACAGTGGCGATGTCCAGGATCTTGGCTCTCAGGGCTGGCGCTGGGGTCCCACGGAGAATGAAACAAAACCCCTTGTGCTGTTGGCTGTTTGCAGGCTGGTGTTTCCAGTTGGCCTTGGAGAGTGAGGGACGCCTGGGGACAGTGCTGGTGGCAGCTGCCTGGGCACAGCACGCTGCCCGTAGGCAGCCTATGGCAGGAGAAAAGTGTTTCCTCCCTGGAAATAGAAGCAGAACAAGAAATAGATGGTCTGTAGACCTTCCCTGCCTTCCAACCCTTTGCCAAGTGTTGGCTAATAATCACGCTGTTCACTTAGCCATGTTTGGTTGCTGGTTTCCTTCCTTTAAAAGGCTACCGTTCCCTTGACAGCTCCGAGCTTAACTTCATGGTTTGAAAACTATGCAGTGTTAGGGACACAGACTTAGCAGGAGAAGAGCAGAAGAGTGAGACTAAAGCATCTATGGGAAAAAGTCTGTAGGGTAACAAAGAGCCTGTGTCGACTGCTGAAAAGCTCTTTTCGTGATTATCACTGAGATGGGCAGAGACCCTTAAGTAACTTCTGAAAGTCAAAAAGAAGGGTGCTCTTCCATCATTTGCATGGTTTTACATTTTCAAAAGCTTTGTAAAGAAGTAGAGCAGAGAAAGCTGCATAAATAATTTTCCGTAGAGCTGCACACCATTTGCACTCAGACACAACCGTGGGCCCAATTCACTTAATCACTTAACTTTAAGCATATGATTAAGTGAAATGAAGGGCAGAGGACTTGAAGCAGATCCTCACATCACTCCTGCTGGTCTCCCTCTGCTTTCTGGCTCCCAGCTGACTCTGATCCCTGCCTGACTGCAGTCAGCAACGCCTGAGAGAGGAAAGATGAAAGAAAAGATGTCCCTTCCTCCCTGACAACAGCCATGGTCTTTGCTTTTCTCCTGCCTTTACTTTTTTAATTCCCTGCCTTATATATTTTTTTGGTTATGTTACCTTCCGATTTGCTTGTTCAGTCAGCTGTCACCAGTTTGGTCCACCAGTGACACTGTTACTGCTGTCTGGCTCCACAAGCTAAAACTAGCTTGTGTGTGGCAGGTTTGGAGTGACTGCTCAGATATGGGTCTGACTCATTTCTCCAATTGAGGAGTGAAAGATGAAATGAAAGGCAGAAGCCTCTCAAAATTATCTATATAATTTCAAAATAACCATAATTCACCTAGTTTTCTGAATTTCTGTGACTGCGAGTCAAAGTGTGCATTCAACTGAGCTTGGGGCTTTCCTCCCTTCTGCATTGCAGCTGGGATATATGGAGTTTCTGACAGATTTTTTTCCAAAGCATTTCCTGATAACAACATCAGAACATACAGACAGTTTCTGCTTGTTTGCTGCTTGTTTTCGGAAAGCCTGTGTTCCACATCTCTACAAAAGAAGCAGTAAAATCCATTCAGTCCTTGGGCTTGTTGTTTCACATCACCAGACTGAACTTTCAGCGAGGCATTTGTCTACCTGTGGCATATAGAACCATAGAATTGTTTAGGTTGTAAAAGGCCATTAAGATCATCCAGTCCAACTATTAACGTAGCCTTGCCAAGTCCACCATGAAACCATGTCATATATGGTCTTCATAACAAAACACACATTAATTATTTTTGTTTGAAGGCAGAAAGAGTCTCTTATCATCAGTACTGTCTATGAGCATACTGGTTCATTAATTCTTATCACTTGTCAGTGTATTTACAGTGGTAGAAATGAGATTAAATTTGGGCTCAGAAAATATTGTACTGTTGCAGCTGTAATCAATGCTATAGGAGTGGTGATAATAAGGAACATACAAACCACGCAGTGCTTTTATACTATAAATACTGCATAAATGTTTATTTAAAATATAATTTCAGAAGAAGAAATATAAAATTAAAAATCTCTTTTCACTCAAGATGATTGGAAAATATTTGGTAGGATTCCATCTCATGAAGATTTTAAAGGATCTGAACAATTGTTTGATTTAAATCAGAATGTATCAATGATTGATCAAAATTTACCAATTTTACTTGGAGTCAAATACAGGGTTAAGTACTTCAGTGAATCAGAGCCACAGTAATTCAAGCTATACCCATAACGAAAGAAGGAATGTATTAATTATACTTACCACCTTGCAAAGTTTTAGAATACCTACATGTTGAATAAATATCAATATCCTCTGCAGTGACAAATTCCTCTGTCTTTTTTCCGATAATAAATGATAAATGACCCTCTTGCAGCACTGTCAGAATATTGTCATAAAGACATCTACCTTTTGCCTGCAACATACTGTGTGTTGCAAAAAACCCCAGTGAAGTATGTACATGGGTATCCCCCAGAATGATAGGCTCTGCGTGCATTTAATAACAAAATACCCATTTCACATTTGGACCCAGACAAAAGGACAGAGGGTCATTTTTTACAATGATAAATCAATGATCAATTAAAAAAAAAATTTTTTTAAACAGAAGTCTACCCAGAAGAATGTGGGTTGAACAAAACATCTAATTTCAGTAATTTATAATGATGCCATTATTTACCTTTACTATTTAAAAAATGAAAAGCTATTATTAACTGAAATATGAAAATAACATTTCTATCACATGAAAAATCCAAACATGTTCTGTTTTATATTTAGTGACACTGGAAATTTTCCTGCATAAAATTTTTATTTTGTTTAATTAATGCTTTTGACTAATGAACTATTTCATTAAGTAACTTGATTAGCTTTTGAATTATCAATAATCAGATTTAGATATGTGCTAAAAATTAAAGTTGTTGATTTTTGGGACAGAAGTCTTTTATTAAGATGTGTTCAGGTATACTTGAATTCCGAATTACTGGATGAATTCTTTGAGTCCGTGCTCTGTGGTAGATAGGATTACGATAATGGCTCTTCTGGCTTTAAAATCAATTGACCCCATCGCTTCATGTAAAATCATTTGGTATTTTCTATGTTGAATTGCAAATGATAAAAGACTCCAGATCCAAATCAAATACTTGAGTAAATACCTGAAAGTGCTCAGAAGGTTTTAATTTATTCTCAGTGGGAGCACTGGACAATCAGAATTTCTAAGAAACTTCAGGAAGTTGATGAAAAAAGCTAAATGCATTGGAAAAAATCTGATTCTGTGGGTTATCAATGGCTTACTTGTAAGGATAATACACCCAAGGGCAGTGTGGCTTCCAGTGCAGTGATGTGTCAGGCTTAGACACTCTGAAGTCAACACATCTTAAACTTCCTGCATAAATTTTCACTATATTCCTGCAGGATCACGTTGTTGTTTTTCCCTGGACACAGGTTTTTTTCTCTGTTACTCTTTCCCAAAACTTCTAATTTTTTGAGCATTTCAGGGCTGGTGTTGTTCCCTTTGGTGTGCTAGGTAAGGCAGACATACCTGGGTTTACAGAACTTTAAATTTGGGCAGTAGAGAGAACAAATAAATGAATTTCAGCATTTTCCTAGTGCAGAACACTGTGGTCCCTAAATGCTACCCCCATATGAGCGTATCAAGGTTTAACAATCTACTACTGCTCCTGGTTAGGGACTTAAATGGCTTGGGTCTGCCATCACATCATGGATCTCAGTTATAGGAATCCTATGAATACTCATAAGAAAGCAAATTCAGAAATTCACTGAATCAGAATTTGCACATCAGACATAGGCTGCCTAAATTGTCTTGTCACCTTTAGAGCAATAGGTAAGAGTATTTCTCTTGGATCCTTATTGTGAAAATTAGGGGAAAAAATACAGGCATTTACCAGAAAAAGTATAAAAGATCTTTACAATTTTATTTTTTTTCCCTGTAAAGAATTGTCATTGTATCAGAATCCTTCAGAGCAGATTCCTCCCTTTCTCCTTCCTGAAGCATGAGGAGACTGGGGAAGTCTCCAGGACTCGTAATATCCAAAGTGAGACATGACTCACTACCACAGTGACAGGGGAAGGCGTGTTCAATATTCCTTCCTGAGACAGCTTCCCCAAAGTAGTCCTAACGCAACAGGGTAGAAGCCCAGTCACACTCGCTCCAGTGCCTCTTGAGGTTTTTCTTCCTTTTACAGTCTAAAATATATGAGCGTGTTTTTCTAACTGGAAAACAGGAAAAAGGAGAAAAAAAAAAAAAACCAAACTTTCACCAGTGGAATCATGCACATAATTCATAACAAAATTACTTGTCTTTGGTTTTATAGCTGTGCTTATGCTCTTTTCTTTTTCAGGAACAGCCATGTATGGGGGATGACAGATGCAAACCAAACTGTCAGCATCTGTGCCGCTTTCACAGTCTCAAATTCAGGCAAGTTCAGACCAGACATAGAGGTAATGAACACATGGACAACCACTGTAAAGGCCACAATGCAGTAAAAAGAATATAAAGCAGTCTCTACTCTTGCTTTCATTTCAGTCTGAGGGATGAACTAGAGGCTGGTAGAAAACCATTCCAGTTTTCTAAAGAATTTCACAACTGTGACTGGAACAGCGAATAAAAATAGGGGTGTGATTTGTATCTGTAGGTAGGGTGCTGAAATCAATTTAAAAAAATCAGAATTAATTGTCACAGTTTAAAGATTTCTGAAAAATAGGAGGCAGCAGAAAACAGGGGAAGGGAAGAGGAGCAGGAAAAGAATAGCAAACAAAAAAATGTCTGGCAACTGAAAATGAAGCCAGACAAACTCAAATTGCAAAGAAAACAGGTTTTAACCATCGTGGTGATTCAGCAGGGGAATGTCCTACCAAAGGCAGCCATGTGAGGTCCATCTTTTATGTCCTTGATTGAAGACAGCCTGCCTTTCTACAGGAGGCATGTCTGCCCCATAGAAACTGCACCTCAGCAAAGCACGAGCTAATGGGTTCAGCAGGACAGAAAGCAAACCGTTGAAGTTTGCAGAGATAGGATAGACTGAGCAGAAAAAGAAATAATTCTTTTGATTCATGGGGGACAAGTAGGAAAGCTGCTCTTGTAAAACTGAGGACCAGAGACTGCAGTAACTGTGTATTTTTCAAGAGCATTTGGCAGGTTAGCGGGTGCTGAATAGTGATGACAAAATGTTCAACAAACCAAAAATATTCCATCTGTTCACTAAAAAATGGGATTCTGTGAAGCAAGAAAAATAACAGGAAATACAGAATTCTTTCCCTCCTCAAGACATTTCATCACTAGTATCTCAACGCACCCGCTTAACTATTATTAAAAATCATTAAACCCGGTCTTTGAAACCAATTGCATCTAGCCCAAGCCTCAGCAGAGCGGAGGTGAGTGGGGAGGGCAGGACATCACAAGGGCTGGTCCCAGAAGATGTGGCTAAAAGCTGGGCTGACTCTCCTCCTCCACCTCCCCTTTGTCCCCGTGGGGATCTCAGCGCAGTAGGCAGCACTGCTGCAGGGCATCTTCAGTCTCTGGAGACCAGAGGAGTTCTACTTGTGAAGAAACTCAAGCTGTTTGAGGAGGACTGGCTGTGTGGGTTCTGCTGGGGTTTTCCTTCCACCGCTCTTCACCCCACCTTCCTGTGCTTGCTCAGAAGGGAGGCTCTGGAGAGGGATGGTGTACAACAGCAGAGAAAATGGGCTGTTTACTCAACAGTACCACTTCATGGCTGCTTTTGACAGCAACACTTGCAAAGGCTGTGAAAAATTCCCTCCCGTGAATTAATCTGGGACTTCCTTGAAGAAAAGTTGGGTAAAACAGACTGTTTTGAGATGCCTGTCACCTCTAGACCTGTGAGCTCCTGACATGTCAGAGCTGGGGACAAACACTAACAATCTTTGGGCAAATCATGCAGAAATGCCTAGTCTTTGAGCTGTTTGTGCTACTAGATTATTTTACCTGGCAAATGTTTCACAGGCCTGGTTTGAGTAAAATCAGTAATTTTCTTTGGAGTACGTTGTCTTTGGAGCACATGGTGTCTCCCCAAGCAGAAGGGCAGAGAACTGCAGCCTCTGGTTTTGTGATGTTCCTCTCTCCTTTTTTTTTTTTTCTAGGTAGACCTTAATTCTCTCATTTTCTCCTCTTTTAAGCCCTTAAGCTGCTCCCAGGGCAGCCACACATCTTTCTGCTTTATCCTTACTCTGCCTCTCCCTGTACGTGTATTTGGGTAAGAGTTGAGGCTGTTTTAAAGGAAGGGTCATGAGGATTATCTTCACTAAGCAACGCAGGAGAGCACCGCTTCATATAATCACATTTGCGCAATTCATTATAAATACATATAAATTTTGCATTTTGTGATTATTATTACCGTAAATCTAATTAGAAAATGATTTTATAGAAACAGAACAAAGGGAAGCAATCTTCCCTGGTTTGGTTCCACATCCCTGCTTGTGGTTCTGCTTTACTTGTAGTAGCTTTAAGCACACAGCTCCGTGCCGGGCTGCCCTCCCGAAGCCTCCCTTGCCTCTAGCCTCCATCCCAGCTCCTGCTACTTCCCAGCAAAGACAGTTCCAATTTATAACCATTTCCAACCATTTCAAACTGACACTTTTAATTCATCTCACTGCAGTTACCAAGGGCTTAGCAGAGAGATAAAGAAAAAAGGAAGAAAAAGAAGGGATGCTGCAGTTTCCGAAATGTCAGGCTCCTGTGACCACTTCGAGCTGTCCAACCCCAACAGGTATTGAGGTACTGAGGTTGACCTTATCAATGCCTATAAGTACCTAAAGGGTGGTTTGAAGGAGGAGGGAGACAGACTCTTTTCAGTGGTTGCCAGTGAGAGGACGAGGGGCAACGGGCATAAGCAGGAACATGGGAGGTTCCACTCAAATATGAGAAAAAACTACTTCACGGTGAGGGTGACGGAGCTCTGGAACAGGCTGTCCAGGGAGGTTGTGGAGTCCCCTTCTTTGGAGATTTTCAAGACCTGCCTGGATGCAGTCCTGAGTAACATGCTCTGACAAGCTCTAGGCAATCCTGCTTCAGCAGGGGAGTTGGACTTGATGATCTCCATGGTCCCTTCCAACTCTAAAAATTCAGTGAAATTTAGTATTAATGGTGTTTCTTGTATTTACAGGTAGATTGATTTTCTTTCTCCCAGGAAAGGAAAGAAAATGTAAGTCTGAAGATTGATATTCTGCAGTATTTGAGAATATATTTGATTGCAGTAACCAGGTTCCAAACCATTTACAGTGACAGCAAAGGGGACAGAACCACGGAAGGCAGAGTCACAGTGAATGCTGGTGTCCAAGTTTGATGAGCAGAATCAGGTGTCTCCAGACACAAAGTATTACAGGGCTGCACACAGCTACAGTAAAGTCAGCAGCTCACTTAAAAATCCAGATTCAGGCAGCAAGGCTTTGAAAGATGTATGGAAATGTTAAAATCAAGTGACTTTAAGGTAATGGCTTTCAGGATAAAATTTTAAGTGGCCCAAACAATTGGGCCCATCCCTCTGGTGGACGCTGTTTTTCCCCAGGGAGGAACACCAAACCTCTCCTGAGCCATTTCCACCAAGCTTTGAGCCCACAAAGTCTTGTGCTCAGGTAAGACGCCACTCTTCCAGGTGCTGTGTTATCCCTCAGTGGGGTGGGATGATGTCAGCTTCTGTGTCCCATCAGCCAGAGCTCTGCAAGTAGCAAGAGCTGCTTCTAAATAACTACAGGGTTACTTTTGTTTTTATATTTTGGATTCAGAAAGGAGTGCCAAAAAAGGAAACTTGGGCGGGGGGGGTGGAAGTGGGAAGAACTCCTCAGCCCCCCTCTGAACTGAAATTACAGGGAGGTTTCACAAATGACAAGTCACTGGAACATAATTCTATGATGCTGCCAATTATTTTCACATTGTGAACCACTGAGAAAAATATTCTGAGATGCTCCATGCAGACAAAACCGGAATTTTAGGCAGCATAAATGCATTAATCTCAATGCAATGATGCTACTTTTTTTTTTCCTTACAAAACATGATGTATTTTTAAGGAGAGATTATAGTTTAAGCAGGGTACTTTTCCCTAATATCTGCAGAGAGGTGTCTCTTTTGGGATAAGATCTTTTTCATAAATGGGGCAGGCATTCTTAGCAGGCAGCAACAAAGAAAAGCGTTTTTATTAGCAGCAGGAACCACATGAACAGCTTTGACCTCAATTTAGGATTTAGCTTATCATTTCACACAGAGGCTTGCATCAAGAATTTGACACTGGTGCCCTTTTCTAATTTGTAAAGCAAACTAAAAGGAAAATAATGGAGTACGGATAAGTGCTGTTCATGAACCACTGAGCAGGCTCTATTCCATTCTGCCCAAATTACTCCACAATCAGTCAGAAATCTCACGACAGACTAGGTTGTCTTTTTGTTGTTTTTATTCCTCTAGGAAGAAAAAAAAAAAAAAAAAAGAGGCAAATTAAACCGGCAGGGCTGTCTGTCCCTATCCTGCTGGCCATCAGGAGCTTTGTGGAATCGGCATTCCTTGCGCTCATCGCTGCGTCGGCGGAGGGACGGGGGGAATATTGGCCCACGAACACGAGAGCCGCGGTCCTGTGATGGCAGAGCGACCTAAGGGTAGGGTCTTAAGCGTGGTAAAGCCCTGGCAGCTTTGCTCCAATTGGCTCCATGACATTCCCTGCCCGGCCGTGATCCTAATGGCTTGAGACTGGCTGAATTCTTCTAACCCCAGCAATTAGTTCTTTCATTTTCTAGAACTCCGCTCGGCTCGAAGTGTTATTTTTTGCGCACGGAGGGCGCGTCGGGGCTGGGGCTCCACCAACCCGAATGCGCTCGCTGTGTGAATCGTCTTTCAGGCAAAGCCACAATGCCCTACACCCCCGGTGCTGACTCAGCCAGACGTTTCTTTTTTGTCCCTGACAGCAACAAAAAAAGATTCACAAAATTCATTAGATCTTCCTGAACAAAAGACCAAGAGCTGTGTGAGAGCAAAACTGTACAAACGGTCTTACCAGATATGTGGTATTGCCAGGAAGGGTAATGATAGGACAAGGGGAAACGGTTTTAAATTGGAAGAAAAAAGATTCAGATTAGATCTCAGGAAGAAATTTTTTACTATGAGGGTGGTGAGACACTGGAACAGGTTGCCCAGGGAAGTTGTGGATGCCCCATCCCTGGAAGTGTTCAAGGCCAGGCTGGATGGGGCCTTGAGCACCCTGCTCTAGTGGGAGGTGTCCCTGCCCATGGCAGGAGGGTTGGAACTAGATGATCTTTGAGGTCCCTTCCAACCCAAACCATTCTATGATTCTATGATTCTATTCTATGATCTTGGCAAGGCACAATTTTAGTCTTTCTCTTCTCTAGCTGAAATGTGGTACAAAGCAAGCCCAAACTGCATTATTTGTGCTTCCCCCAAAGCGAAGACACTACCCGTTTACACACCAATATCCCATTCCTGTGTTGCCAGAGCAGCCTCACAAATTAAAAGTCCTTTCTAGCCACATTTACATGGGCACCCCTTCCCAGTCCTGTACTGTCCTGGCAGCAACTGCTGAAATAAGGATGACTTTTCTAAACAAAGGCATCCATCTACATTGCTCAAAGTGATGTATATACGTTATATGGGAAGTGCTGAGTGGCTTTTCCTCATGTCACTGAGAAGCACGTATTTCCTCCATACATTTCCTCACACCAGGTGTATGTCCCCAATCCATCAATTTATGGAAGGCTTTGCTGTGTGTGAATTTATGGAGCACAGCAGGATGAAGATCTCTTCAGGAGCTCTGTTTCCAGCCTGTGTTACCCTGGTAGGAGGGAAGAGCAAAGGGTGTGCAATGTGTCTCTTTGAATCAATTTGTGCATATACAGAAAACACATGCAAACACACAAAATGCCATCTGTTTACATGGGTTTGTATAATCTAGGGGAAGAGGCAGCACAAGGAGAGAGGTTGAGGCTCTGACTATCATCGGGGAAAGCTAGATATAGGACAGGAGGAGAAAATACAGAGAAAAGAAAAAACCCAAAGCAGGGCAGGGCACAGGCCTGAAGAGGAGAGGAATGGGAATATAAATGCGTGAAAGGACAAAATATGTGCTATCACTGTCTCCTGGCCGTCTGCCTCTCAATTTTGTGTCCAGCTCCACCAGTCTACTTGGCGCTCAACTCTACTTGGTTGCAAGTCCCAGGCTTCCCTGTCACACTGTCTTGATGTGACAAGACTGGAAAAATGTGTGTAACACATCATTCACACTCCGATGTGCCAGCTGTGTGCCACCAAGTGTAGGGGTGCACCTCCAGCTTCACCCATGAAGCTCAGCTCTCTCTGAGCTCAAGCACAATTCCACTGCTGTTTTTTCAAGACGGTTACCCTCTCTTTGATCTTCTTGTGATACATAACATTTTGGAAATGATGTTGTCTGTGGCCACTCCTCATAGCCCCTGCACTGAACCCCTGCTTGGAGGGTCTTAAATCTCTTAATTTTTTGTGTATGGGGAGACTCACTTCCAAACCAGGCACCTAAATTTAAAACTCACGCTCAGCATGAATATCCCTCTTGATCACCATTAGATTTTGTCAAAAAACAAAGGATGTCTAAGAAATGTTGGGGGTTTTTTAATAATTTTTATTAGGAAAATAAATTTTTTAAAAGGTTTGAAAACAAAATATAGAGCTCTGGAAAAACACTGTGAAGTGACAGAAAAGCTGCCATTTTTAGACAAAATATCACAGTGTTTTGTGTTGTCTTATTTTGAGGTGACAATAGATTTTACAAGAGAAAATATGGTGGAAAAAAACACGGCAACATGCTGGCAGAACGGAGAATTTATAGCCAATTATCTGTGTTAAATAAGCTAAATATCTTCCTCACTTTTTCTATGCAATCCCACTATTGGGTTTCTGGTGCCGTTGCAAATAACAATGGTTCTTTAATTATTTGTGCCTGTTAGAAGGAAAAAAAAGCTAAGAAATTGTTTGTTGAGGCCATTCAGGACCATGTAAGACTAGAAGTAATTCTTCCTAGAGGGCATTTCTCATTCTGTTTTGACCTTGATAAGCTGCAGAAGTACCTGAGTAATATCTTTTCTGGCTCAGCACATTTTTAAAAACCCCTCAGTTGCGTTTTCTTTTAAAAATCTGCATTAGCTATAAAAACCTTACCGGATGGCCTAGTTTCCCGTGGAATTATAAAAAAACCAAAATGTGCCTTGGGCAGAATGACCTTATTCTTTGCATTCTTATTCCCTGCAGCTCTTCCTCATGCTTTTTACTGCTGTGATGTGTTGGACTGTGTTTTGTACTAGTCAGTGGATAAAGTAAGGAACTGGATGTGGAAGCAGAAGCCGTGTGGGAGGAGACCTTTCCAAAACATAAGCTTCCATCAGTGGGTGCATGGTCCTTCCCACCCATCCAACTTCATCTATTCAACTTTCTCACCAGCTTGAGCAGAAGCAGCGGTGTGTACCCTTGGCAGCTGCAATCTTCTTGGAGATGCAGGTTCTGCCTGAGTCTTCTCCTTCCTAGGTGACTATTTCTAATCATTACACAGATGTATGAAGGGTGGACATCAACATCGTCAGCTGTGGATGGGAAAGGTGAGAAGACTGGAGCTTCCCCCTCTATCTCAGGGCTCTGCTGAAGAGGAGTGTCCAGTCAATACAACCCCCTCTCTCACATGCCAAGGGCTTTTGTCCCTAGGGACTCAAAAGCTGGTGGAAAAATAGATGGACCATTGAGCTACAGAGCTTTTGCAAGGTGCCTGCCTTTCACTCCCTCCCATTGGAGCTGCTTCACTTTGTATAGACGATTAAATATTCATCGAGCCAGAGAGAGAAAAGCAAGAGATTGATTCTATTGCCCAGTTGTTCGGGTGCTCACCTGGGATGCGAGAGATGCCGGGTCAAGTCCTTGCTCTGAAGAAGATTTAATTATTTATACAAAGTGGAACAGCTCCAGCAAGAAGGACGTACGTGCTGGCAAGCCTGATGGCCCCTTCCTGCACTGCACAAAACCTCTTCCCTTTTAATCAGTGGGGTGGCTTGATGCAGGTTTTCTCCTTGCCAAGTAAACGTTTCCCATTTACATCATGATTTGTTAACTTCTTGTTCTTGCTCCCTGAGCCAGGGCTTGCTTGAGCACAAGCTGCTCGGCTGGATTCATGGCTGAGGCTCCTCACCAAGGGAGGCACGATCCCTTGCCCACCAATGACTCGTTTCTCACCAGGGTCAAGGATTAGCCTTTTACTACACCATGTACCCACCTCACTCCCTGGCATCTCAGCTCCCTACACAGTGGAGGAAAGCTGGGGAGCTGCAGCAAAGGCCAGGCTCTGAGAGGCAGCAGGGAACCTGGATTTCCATGGGAATTTCCAGGGCTGACAAGGGCTGCTGTGAACAGAGTGGTTGGGAAAATAAGGAATTTCTCCTATAATAAGGAAGCCTATAAAATTCTCTCATCCTGTTGGTTTTTCCCTAAGTCCTTGTATTTGCATTATTTATTTTACTAGCCTAATGGCAGTGTTGCTCCTGTTATTTTTTCTGCCAGCTGATGCCATTATCTAAAGTTAATTGAGATTTAGAACTAATGTTTTCCTTTGCAATGGGTGTTGGGAATGGCGTGTGCCATGTTATCCTCAACACATGAACGATCTTCATTTCAGCAGCCTCCCACATACTTTAAAAATGTCTGGGTTAAAACAGTGATTTAATAGCACACTCTGAGCAAAACAAAGATATCAGTATGGCAATGAAATTTACACACACGGTTGTAATGGTGAGGTGAGCTCATCCATTTCCTCATTTTACACAGAGTTTGTTCTGCTGCTGTTGATTTTTTCAGTACTCATGGACAAAGGAAAAGTTTGCCATAAGGAACTGAGCACAATTAAATACAGTAGAAATATGACTCTTCTTTACAATAATTAAAACAAAACAAAACACAAACAACAAAGCCAAACAAAACAAGATTAAAAAATGGTTATTATAAAAGAAAATATGCAGTGCTTATATTCACTATCAAAATCTGATTCTGTTGATTTTGACTAATGGCTTCTGCACTCAACAGAGATGGCATTGTTTACTTTCTTACCCAAGTTTACATTTATTATTACTGCTAAGCTTTGTGTTAGCACATGCTGTTTTAAATTAAATGAATATCCAAATACTGGTTTGAAGTTGCTAATGGCACCATATGTACTGCATTAGCTTGCATACTATTTAAAGAAAAAATCTTAATTGTACTACCATCGCCTGAGGATATTTTTGTGGTAAGCAATTAGGATTTATTTTCCTGTTCATGTAGAAAATCACTTCATGAAAACACTGGAATATAATAACTTTTGTCCAATTCTTTATGCATTTTTGCTTTGATCTTTTAGATTAAATGAAAAGAGAGCTATCATTTAAAATCTGAGTATCTTGATAAGTGTTTAATGGATACTTGTAACCGAGTAGCTCCTTCGCTATCCATAAAAGAATGTAAAAAATTTAAACATTTAATTCTAAACTTCACTAGTGAGTCTGTTTGTCCTCAGTTTCACTGCTAAGTGGTCCGCAGAAACCAAGAAGTTGGCCGAAGGATCAGAAAAAAAATAGTTAACAACCCTGCAAGTGCACCTAATATCTCAGAAATCCTGGAGGCAAGAGCCCTTGCTCTCAGCAGGGAGGTGGCTCGCAGGCTGCCACCGCAGTGTGTCACATCTGTGCCACCACAGCAGCCACCCGCACCTGCTCTGCCTTTGGCGGGGGTCAAAACTCACAGCTGCTGCAGGAAGCTGTGGGACCGGTGGGATGCAGAAAAGAGGGTCCTTGTTCCTCACCAAGGCTGGACCCATCCCTGGGTGTGCGACGGCGGAGGAGGGAGAGGCTGGGAGCCACTCCGCCAGTCCCACACTTCGACATTGTTTCGAAGTGATTTGTTCTTCATGACAGGGTCAAGCTGCTGTGAAAAGGTTAAACAAACGGACTTTGTAAGCTCCTTTTAGGGGAAAGCTGGTCAGAAGGCCCCTTTAATCACCAATCCCCTTTGGCCCTGGGAAAAGGCATCAGCCAGACTCACTTGTGGGGCTGCGGGGAGCCGGGGTGAGGGTGGGGTGGAGGCTCCCTACCCTCCTCCAGCCGCCTTTGGCTGGAAAAAAAAAAAGAAATCCTGCAAGGGAAGGTGTTTGGCTGGAAGGGCTGGTGTGCCTCCCCCTGCTCCGAGGTGCCGGAGGAGGAGGAGGAGGAGGAGGACATTCCTCTGGGGCCGGTGTGTAGCCCAGCGTCCCTAATGCTGTCTGCACCCATCCTGTCAGGAGGGTAATGAGGGGAAAGTTCCCAGACGAAAATGAAAAGCACCTCGGTCTTCAGCGGGGGCACGGAGGAGACTTGTCATAGCAACCTCCACCTTCCCTCCGCCACGGCTGCAGGTCTGGTGCTCTGCTGGGAGAGGAGCCTTCGGGGGTTAATCCCCGTAGACAGGAGGCTTTAAATTCATCTTTTCCTTCCCCGTATTAAGGTGTGACCTTCTACTGGATACCCAGTGCATTTGGCACCTCAACGTAAAGGCCACAATGCAGTAAAAAGAATATAAAGCAGTCTCTACTCTTGCTTTCATTTCAGTCTGAGGGATGAACTAGAGGCTGGTAGAAAACCATTCCAGTTTTCTAAAGAATTTCACAACTGTGACTGGAACAGCGAATAAAAATAGGGGTGTGATTTGTATCTGTAGGTAGGGTGCTGAAATCAATTTAAAAAAATCAGAATTAATTGTCACAGTTTAAAGATTTCTGAAAAATAGGAGGCAGCAGAAAACAGGGGAAGGGAAGAGGAGCAGGAAAAGAATAGCAAACAAAAAAATGTCTGGCAACTGAAAATGAAGCCAGACAAACTCAAATTGCAAAGAAAACAGGTTTTAACCATCGTGGTGATTCAGCAGGGGAATGTCCTACCAAAGGCAGCCATGTGAGGTCCATCTTTTATGTCCTTGATTGAAGACAGCCTGCCTTTCTACAGGAGGCATGTCTGCCCCATAGAAACTGCACCTCAGCAAAGCACGAGCTAATGGGTTCAGCAGGACAGAAAGCAAACCGTTGAAGTTTGCAGAGATAGGATAGACTGAGCAGAAAAAGAAATAATTCTTTTGATTCATGGGGGACAAGTAGGAAAGCTGCTCTTGTAAAACTGAGGACCAGAGACTGCAGTAACTGTGTATTTTTCAAGAGCATTTGGCAGGTTAGCGGGTGCTGAATAGTGATGACAAAATGTTCAACAAACCAAAAATATTCCATCTGTTCACTAAAAAATGGGATTCTGTGAAGCAAGAAAAATAACAGGAAATACAGAATTCTTTCCCTCCTCAAGACATTTCATCACTAGTATCTCAACACACCCGCTTAACTATTATTAAAAATCATTAAACCCGGTCTTTGAAACCAATTGCATCTAGCCCAAGCCTCAGCAGAGCGGAGGTGAGTGGGGAGGGCAGGACATCACAAGGGCTGGTCCCAGAAGATGTGGCTAAAAGCTGGGCTGACTCTCCTCCTCCACCTCCCCTTTGTCCCCGTGGGGATCTCAGCGCAGTAGGCAGCACTGCTGCAGGGCATCTTCAGTCTCTGGAGACCAGAGGAGTTCTACTTGTGAAGAAACTCAAGCTGTTTGAGGAGGACTGGCTGTGTGGGTTCTGCTGGGGTTTTCCTTCCACCGCTCTTCACCCCACCTTCCTGTGCTTGCTCAGAAGGGAGGCTCTGGAGAGGGATGGTGTACAACAGCAGAGAAAATGGGCTGTTTACTCAACAGTACCACTTCATGGCTGCTTTTGACAGCAACACTTGCAAAGGCTGTGAAAAATTCCCTCCCGTGAATTAATCTGGGACTTCCTTGAAGAAAAGTTGGGTAAAACAGACTGTTTTGAGATGCCTGTCACCTCTAGACCTGTGAGCTCCTGACATGTCAGAGCTGGGGACAAACACTAACAATCTTTGGGCAAATCATGCAGAAATGCCTAGTCTTTGAGCTGTTTGTGCTACTAGATTATTTTACCTGGCAAATGTTTCACAGGCCTGGTTTGAGTAAAATCAGTAATTTTCTTTGGAGTACGTTGTCTTTGGAGCACATGGTGTCTCCCCAAGCAGAAGGGCAGAGAACTGCAGCCTCTGGTTTTGTGATGTTCCTCTCTCCTTTTTTTTTTTTTCTAGGTAGACCTTAATTCTCTCATTTTCTCCTCTTTTAAGCCCTTAAGCTGCTCCCAGGGCAGCCACACATCTTTCTGCTTTATCCTTACTCTGCCTCTCCCTGTACGTGTATTTGGGTAAGAGTTGAGGCTGTTTTAAAGGAAGGGTCATGAGGATTATCCTCACTAAGCAACGCAGGAGAGCACCGCTTCATATAATCACATTTGCGCAATTCATTATAAATACATATAAATTTTGCATTTTGTGATTATTATTACCGTAAATCTAATTAGAAAATGATTTTATAGAAACAGAACAAAGGGAAGCAATCTTCCCTGGTTTGGTTCCACATCCCTGCTTGTGGTTCTGCTTTACTTGTAGTAGCTTTAAGCACACAGCTCCGTGCCGGGCTGCCCTCCCGAAGCCTCCCTTGCCTCTAGCCTCCATCCCAGCTCCTGCTACTTCCCAGCAAAGACAGTTCCAATTTATAACCATTTCCAACCATTTCAAACTGACACTTTTAATTCATCTCACTGCAGTTACCAAGGGCTTAGCAGAGAGATAAAGAAAAAAGGAAGAAAAAGAAGGGATGCTGCAGTTTCCGAAATGTCAGGCTCCTGTGACCACTTCGAGCTGTCCAACCCCAACAGGTATTGAGGTACTGAGGTTGACCTTATCAATGCCTATAAGTACCTAAAGGGTGGTTTGAAGGAGGAGGGAGACAGACTCTTTTCAGTGGTTGCCAGTGAGAGGACGAGGGGCAACGGGCATAAGCAGGAACATGGGAGGTTCCACTCAAATATGAGAAAAAACTACTTCACGGTGAGGGTGACGGAGCTCTGGAACAGGCTGTCCAGGGAGGTTGTGGAGTCCCCTTCTTTGGAGATTTTCAAGACCTGCCTGGATGCAGTCCTGAGTAACATGCTCTGACAAGCTCTAGGCAATCCTGCTTCAGCAGGGGAGTTGGACTTGATGATCTCCATGGTCCCTTCCAACTCTAAAAATTCAGTGAAATTTAGTATTAATGGTGTTTCTTGTATTTACAGGTAGATTGATTTTCTTTCTCCCAGGAAAGGAAAGAAAATGTAAGTCTGAAGATTGATATTCTGCAGTATTTGAGAATATATTTGATTGCAGTAACCAGGTTCCAAACCATTTACAGTGACAGCAAAGGGGACAGAACCACGGAAGGCAGAGTCACAGTGAATGCTGGTGTCCAAGTTTGATGAGCAGAATCAGGTGTCTCCAGACACAAAGTATTACAGGGCTGCACACAGCTACAGTAAAGTCAGCAGCTCACTTAAAAATCCAGATTCAGGCAGCAAGGCTTTGAAAGATGTATGGAAATGTTAAAATCAAGTGACTTTAAGGTAATGGCTTTCAGGATAAAATTTTAAGTGGCCCAAACAATTGGGCCCATCCCTCTGGTGGACGCTGTTTTTCCCCAGGGAGGAACACCAAACCTCTCCTGAGCCATTTCCACCAAGCTTTGAGCCCACAAAGTCTTGTGCTCAGGTAAGACGCCACTCTTCCAGGTGCTGTGTTATCCCTCAGTGGGGTGGGATGATGTCAGCTTCTGTGTCCCATCAGCCAGAGCTCTGCAAGTAGCAAGAGCTGCTTCTAAATAACTACAGGGTTACTTTTGTTTTTATATTTTGGATTCAGAAAGGAGTGCCAAAAAAGGAAACTTGGGCGGGGGGGGTGGAAGTGGGAAGAACTCCTCAGCCCCCCTCTGAACTGAAATTACAGGGAGGTTTCACAAATGACAAGTCACTGGAACATAATTCTATGATGCTGCCAATTATTTTCACATTGTGAACCACTGAGAAAAATATTCTGAGATGCTCCATGCAGACAAAACCGGAATTTTAGGCAGCATAAATGCATTAATCTCAATGCAATGATGCTACTTTTTTTTTTCCTTACAAAACATGATGTATTTTTAAGGAGAGATTATAGTTTAAGCAGGGTACTTTTCCCTAATATCTGCAGAGAGGTGTCTCTTTTGGGATAAGATCTTTTTCATAAATGGGGCAGGCATTCTTAGCAGGCAGCAACAAAGAAAAGCGTTTTTATTAGCAGCAGGAACCACATGAACAGCTTTGACCTCAATTTAGGATTTAGCTTATCATTTCACACAGAGGCTTGCATCAAGAATTTGACACTGGTGCCCTTTTCTAATTTGTAAAGCAAACTAAAAGGAAAATAATGGAGTACGGATAAGTGCTGTTCATGAACCACTGAGCAGGCTCTATTCCATTCTGCCCAAATTACTCCACAATCAGTCAGAAATCTCACGACAGACTAGGTTGTTTTTTTGTTTTTTTTATTCCTCTAAAAAAAAAAAAAAAAAAAAAGAGGCAAATTAAACCGGCAGGGCTGTCTGTCCCTATCCTGCTGGCCATCAGGAGCTTTGTGGAATCGGCATTCCTTGCGCTCATCGCTGCGTCGGCGGAGGGACGGGGGGAATATTGGCCCACGAACACGAGAGCCGCGGTCCTGTGATGGCAGAGCGACCTAAGGGTAGGGTCTTAAGCGTGGTAAAGCCCTGGCAGCTTTGCTCCAATTGGCTCCATGACATTCCCTGCCCGGCCGTGATCCTAATGGCTTGAGACTGGCTGAATTCTTCTAACCCCAGCAATTAGTTCTTTCATTTTCTAGAACTCCGCTCGGCTCGAAGTGTTATTTTTTGCGCACGGAGGGCGCGTCGGGGCTGGGGCTCCACCAACCCGAATGCGCTCGCTGTGTGAATCGTCTTTCAGGCAAAGCCACAATGCCCTACACCCCCGGTGCTGACTCAGCCAGACGTTTCTTTTTTGTCCCTGACAGCAACAAAAAAAGATTCACAAAATTCATTAGATCTTCCTGAACAAAAGACCAAGAGCTGTGTGAGAGCAAAACTGTACAAACGGTCTTACCAGATATGTGGTATTGCCAGGAAGGGTAATGATAGGACAAGGGGAAACGGTTTTAAATTGGAAGAAAAAAGATTCAGATTAGATCTCAGGAAGAAATTTTTTACTATGAGGGTGGTGAGACACTGGAACAGGTTGCCCAGGGAAGTTGTGGATGCCCCATCCCTGGAAGTGTTCAAGGCCAGGCTGGATGGGGCCTTGAGCAACCTGCTCTAGTGGGAGGTGTCCCTGCCCATGGCAGGAGGGTTGGAACTAGATGATCTTTGAGGTCCCTTCCAACCCAAACCATTCTATGATTCTATGATTCTATTCTATGATCTTGGCAAGGCACAATTTTAGTCTTTCTCTTCTCTAGCTGAAATGTGGTACAAAGCAAGCCCAAACTGCATTATTTGTGCTTCCCCCAAAGCGAAGACACTACCCGTTTACACACCAATATCCCATTCCTGTGTTGCCAGAGCAGCCTCACAAATTAAAAGTCCTTTCTAGCCACATTTACATGGGCACCCCTTCCCAGTCCTGTACTGTCCTGGCAGCAACTGCTGAAATAAGGATGACTTTTCTAAACAAAGGCATCCATCTACATTGCTCAAAGTGATGTATATACGTTATATGGGAAGTGCTGAGTGGCTTTTCCTCATGTCACTGAGAAGCACGTATTTCCTCCATACATTTCCTCACACCAGGTGTATGTCCCCAATCCATCAATTTATGGAAGGCTTTGCTGTGTGTGAATTTATGGAGCACAGCAGGATGAAGATCTCTTCAGGAGCTCTGTTTCCAGCCTGTGTTACCCTGGTAGGAGGGAAGAGCAAAGGGTGTGCAATGTGTCTCTTTGAATCAATTTGTGCATATACAGAAAACACATGCAAACACACAAAATGCCATCTGTTTACATGGGTTTGTATAATCTAGGGGAAGAGGCAGCACAAGGAGAGAGGTTGAGGCTCTGACTATCATCGGGGAAAGCTAGATATAGGACAGGAGGAGAAAATACAGAGAAAAGAAAAAACCCAAAGCAGGGCAGGGCACAGGCCTGAAGAGGAGAGGAATGGGAATATAAATGCGTGAAAGGACAAAATATGTGCTATCACTGTCTCCTGGCCGTCTGCCTCTCAATTTTGTGTCCAGCTCCACCAGTCTACTTGGCGCTCAACTCTACTTGGTTGCAAGTCCCAGGCTTCCCTGTCACACTGTCTTGATGTGACAAGACTGGAAAAATGTGTGTAACACATCATTCACACTCCGATGTGCCAGCTGTGTGCCACCAAGTGTAGGGGTGCACCTCCAGCTTCACCCATGAAGCTCAGCTCTCTCTGAGCTCAAGCACAATTCCACTGCTGTTTTTTCAAGACGGTTACCCTCTCTTTGATCTTCTTGTGATACATAACATTTTGGAAATGATGTTGTCTGTGGCCACTCCTCATAGCCCCTGCACTGAACCCCTGCTTGGAGGGTCTTAAATCTCTTAATTTTTTGTGTATGGGGAGACTCACTTCCAAACCAGGCACCTAAATTTAAAACTCACGCTCAGCATGAATATCCCTCTTGATCACCATTAGATTTTGTCAAAAAACAAAGGATGTCTAAGAAATGTTGGGGGTTTTTTAATAATTTTTATTAGGAAAATAAATTTTTTAAAAGGTTTGAAAACAAAATATAGAGCTCTGGAAAAACACTGTGAAGTGACAGAAAAGCTGCCATTTTTAGACAAAATATCACAGTGTTTTGTGTTGTCTTATTTTGAGGTGACAATAGATTTTACAAGAGAAAATATGGTGGAAAAAAACACGGCAACATGCTGGCAGAACGGAGAATTTATAGCCAATTATCTGTGTTAAATAAGCTAAATATCTTCCTCACTTTTTCTATGCAATCCCACTATTGGGTTTCTGGTGCCGTTGCAAATAACAATGGTTCTTTAATTATTTGTGCCTGTTAGAAGGAAAAAAAAGCTAAGAAATTGTTTGTTGAGGCCATTCAGGACCATGTAAGACTAGAAGTAATTCTTCCTAGAGGGCATTTCTCATTCTGTTTTGACCTTGATAAGCTGCAGAAGTACCTGAGTAATATCTTTTCTGGCTCAGCACATTTTTAAAAACCCCTCAGTTGCGTTTTCTTTTAAAAATCTGCATTAGCTATAAAAACCTTACCGGATGGCCTAGTTTCCCGTGGAATTATAAAAAAACCAAAATGTGCCTTGGGCAGAATGACCTTATTCTTTGCATTCTTATTCCCTGCAGCTCTTCCTCATGCTTTTTACTGCTGTGATGTGTTGGACTGTGTTTTGTACTAGTCAGTGGATAAAGTAAGGAACTGGATGTGGAAGCAGAAGCCATGTGGGAGGAGACCTTTCCAAAACATAAGCTTCCATCAGTGGGTGCATGGTCCTTCCCACCCATCCAACTTCATCTATTCAACTTTCTCACCAGCTTGAGCAGAAGCAGCGGTGTGTACCCTTAGCAGCTGCAATCTTCTTGGAGATGCAGGTTCTGCCTGAGTCTTCTCCTTCCTAGGTGACTATTTCTAATCATTACACAGATGTATGAAGGGTGGACATCAACATCGTCAGCTGTGGATGGGAAAGGTGAGAAGACTGGAGCTTCCCCCTCTATCTCAGGGCTCTGCTGAAGAGGAGTGTCCAGTCAATACAACCCCCTCTCTCACATGCCAAGGGCTTTTGTCCCTAGGGACTCAAAAGCTGGTGGAAAAATAGATGGACCATTGAGCTACAGAGCTTTTGCAAGGTGCCTGCCTTTCACTCCCTCCCATTGGAGCTGCTTCACTTTGTATAGACGATTAAATATTCATCGAGCCAGAGAGAGAAAAGCAAGAGATTGATTCTATTGCCCAGTTGTTCGGGTGCTCACCTGGGATGCGAGAGATGCCGGGTCAAGTCCTTGCTCTGAAGAAGATTTAATTATTTATACAAAGTGGAACAGCTCCAGCAAGAAGGACGTACGTGCTGGCAAGCCTGATGGCCCCTTCCTGCACTGCACAAAACCTCTTCCCTTTTAATCAGTGGGGCGGCTTGATGCAGGTTTTCTCCTTGCCAAGTAAACGTTTCCCATTTACATCATGATTTGTTAACTTCTTGTTCTTGCTCCCTGAGCCAGGGCTTGCTTGAGCACAAGCTGCTCGGCTGGATTCATGGCTGAGGCTCCTCACCAAGGGAGGCACGATCCCTTGCCCACCAATGACTCGTTTCTCACCAGGGTCAAGGATTAGCCTTTTACTACACCATGTACCCACCTCACTCCCTGGCATCTCAGCTCCCTACACAGTGGAGGAAAGCTGGGGAGCTGCAGCAAAGGCCAGGCTCTGAGAGGCAGCAGGGAACCTGGATTTCCATGGGAATTTCCAGGGCTGACAAGGGCTGCTGTGAACAGAGTGGTTGGGAAAATAAGGAATTTCTCCTATAATAAGGAAGCCTATAAAATTCTCTCATCCTGTTGGTCTTTCCCTAAGTCCTTGTATGTGCATTATTTATTTTACTAGCCTAATGGCAGTGTTGCTCCTGTTATTTTTTCTGCCAGCTGACGCCATTATCTAAAGTTAATTGAGATTTAGAACTAATGTTTTCCTTTGCAATGGGTGTTGGGAATGGCGTGTGCCATGTTATCCTCAACACATGAACGATCTTCATTTCAGCAGCCTCCCACATACTTTAAAAATGTCTGGGTTAAAACAGTGATTTAATAGCACACTGTGAGCAAAACAAAGATATCAGTATGGCAATGAAATTTACACACACGGTTGTAATGGTGAGGTGAGCTCGTCCATTTCCTCATTTTACACAGAGTTTGTTCTGCTGCTGTTGATTTTTTCAGTACTCATGGACAAAGGAAAAGTTTGCCATAAGGAACTGAGCACAATTAAATACAGTAGAAATATGACTCTTCTTTACAATAATTAAAACAAAACAAAACACAAACAACAAAGCCAAACAAAACAAGATTAAAAAATGGTTATTATAAAAGAAAATATGCAGTGCTTATATTCACTATCAAAATCTGATTCTGTTGATTTTGACTAATGGCTTCTGCACTCAACAGAGATGGCATTGTTTACTTTCTTACCCAAGTTTACATTTATTATTACTGCTAAGCTTTGTGTTAGCACATGCTGTTTTAAATTAAATGAATATCCAAATACTGGTTTGAAGTTGCTAATGGCACCATATGTACTGCATTAGCTTGCATACTATTTAAAGAAAAAATCTTAATTGTACTACCATCGCCTGAGGATATTTTTGTGGTAAGCAATTAGGATTTATTTTCCTGTTCATGTAGAAAATCACTTCATGAAAACACTGGAATATAATAACTTTTGTCCAATTCTTTATGCATTTTTGCTTTGATCTTTTAGATTAAATGAAAAGAGAGCTATCATTTAAAATCTGAGTATCTTGATAAGTGTTTAATGGATACTTGTAACCGAGTAGCTCCTTCGCTATCCATAAAAGAATGTAAAAAATTTAAACATTTAATTCTAAACTTCACTAGTGAGTCTGTTTGTCCTCAGTTTCACTGCTAAGTGGTCCGCAGAAACCAAGAAGTTGGCCGAAGGATCAGAAAAAAAATAGTTAACAACCCTGCAAGTGCACCTAATATTTCAGAAATCCTGGAGGCAAGAGCCCTTGCTCTCAGCAGGGAGGTGGCTCGCAGGCTGCCACCGCAGTGTGTCACATCTGTGCCACCACAGCAGCCACCCGCACCTGCTCTGCCTTTGGCGGGGGTCAAAACTCACAGCTGCTGCAGGAAGCTGTGGGACCGGCGGGATGCAGAAAAGGGTCCTTGTTCCTCGTCCAGGGCTGGACCCATCCCTGGGTGTGCGACGGCGGAGGAGGGAGAGGCTGGGAGCCACTCCGCCAGTCCCACACTTCGACATTGTTTCGAAGTGATTTGTTCTTCATGACAGGGTCAAGCTGCTGTGAAAAGGTTAAACAAACGGACTTTGTAAGCTCCTTTTAGGGGAAAGCTGGTCAGAAGGCCCCTTTAATCACCAATCCCCTTTGGCCCTGGGAAAAGGCATCAGCCAGACTCACTTGTGGGGCTGCGGGGAGCCGGGGTGAGGGTGGGGTGGAGGCTCCCTACCCTCCTCCAGCCGCCTTTGGCTGGAAAAAAAAAAAAGAAATCCTGCAAGGGAAGGTGTTTGGCTGGAAGGGCTGGTGTGCCTCCCCCTGCTCCGAGGTGCCGGAGGAGGAGGAGGAGGAGGAGGACATTCCTCTGGGGCCGGTGTGTAGCCCAGCGTCCCTAATGCTGTCTGCACCCATCCTGTCAGGAGGGTAATGAGGGGAAAGTTCCCAGACGAAAATGAAAAGCACCTCGGTCTTCAGCGGGGGCACGGAGGAGACTTGTCATAGCAACCTCCACCTTCCCTCCGCCACGGCTGCAGGTCTGGTGCTCTGCTGGGAGAGGAGCCTTCGGGGGTTAATCCCCGTAGACAGGAGGCTTTAAATTCATCTTTTCCTTCCCCGTATTAAGGTGTGACCTTCTACTGGATACCCAGTGCATTTGGCACCTCAACTGCACCTTCTTGGAGATGTCCTAGGGCAGGGATTGTTTCTCCTGCTGCGTTATTCACAGTGAGGCTTAATAAAGAGTACTGGTTCTGTTCCCCTCCTAGGGAGAGGGACAGCAGCCAAGGGAAGCATCGTTCCTCCCATTGTGGACCGGACAGGTGATGGAGATGACAGGAGATGGCAGTGAGGCTCCTTGGCCCAAAATGATGTATAGAAAGGGTGAGAGGACACATGGTGAGAGCTCAGCTGGACAACAACGCTCAAGGCACTGCTCCCTCTGTCCTCAGAGCTCCTCTGCCCGTCACAGCAGAGTAATTTCTTAACTTGGGCCCTTGTGTCCTTCCTGCTTGTCACGATTAAGCATCCTCCTCTCCCAAGCCTTAGCTGTGAATTGCCCAATATCCACACACAGACATGTGCTTTCATTCCAGGACCAATATTTGCAGGAAAGCCCAGGGGTACAGTGTCAATTTGAGCCATGCCAGAACCATATCTTTGCCCGTTTCCTCCCTTAGGTCCTTACATCCCTCACCTTATTCTTCTCAAATGCTTTCTTCTCACCGCAGCCTCTCTTGGTAGTAATTTTCCACAATTACTACTGTGGACCCCAAACCTATTTGGTTCCTGCTTTCCAACTTGTCACTGTTTCAACCTCGGCTCCTTACTGCATCCACCCTTCTGATTTCCTTTTTCTCTCTCCACCTCACTGTCCACCCATTCCACCACCCTCTGCTTCAGGTACACACCCTTTGCAGCCAACTACAAAATAAAAAAAAGTTCCTATTTATTGCCATGCCCCATCAGAGTTGCCATAATTGCTTGTATGAGCACTCCTCATCTGTTCCAGTGCAAAATAAAACAAATCAATTCAGCTAAACCATAAATCTGATTTCCCAAAATTGCCATGGAAGGGACTGTTACAGCCCTCCAGCAGTAGGACCAGTCAAGGACCGCCACTCATCATTTGTTCCAGCTGAATCCTGAAGTGCATCCATGTGTAAGGCAGGTGTCAGTGAGAGTCCCCTGACCGTGCTACCAGGCAGCAGGGGCTTCTCTTTCCCCTCTGAATCGGGATTTTCTAGATCTTCCTACTTTTCTGAGAATTACCAGGAACAAGCAGGCAAGTTAATAACTGGAGAACAGCTTCAGAGGATTTGTTCATGAGGAGCTTCCTTAATGCCATTTAAACCTTGCCTAAAACATATATTGCCACTGTGTCATCCATCACATCATTTTAATTTGTATGTGTAATGTGTCCTCCATGACCAGAATTTAGAAAGGCAGTGCATTTCTTCCTACCTTGAGATCTTCTCCAAGTAATCTTCTCAATGATTGAAACAAAAATGCAGCTCTTCCTATAAGCAGGTCAGTTTTATATCCTTTCTGCATTTACTGAGGCCATTTCTCAGGCAATAACTTCAATATCCAAGATCTGGATTAAGATTATTCCAGAGAAGCAATGAAGAAGAGAATGAAAAGGCTAATACTTCCATTTGGTAACACGGATGTGTTAGACCAAATAACCTAACCACCTTCCTGCACCCCTCTGATCTCTGACTGTCACACAGCTCAGGCTGAAATAACCATCTTATTTCACAAAGCTGGGATGGATTTGGTAAGAGGCCAATCTTGCAAAACTTCTTCAAAAGATAACAAGATGGACATGGTAGTGACTGCCAGCTAAGGACCTGGTACTGAGCTACTGCAGTCAGCAGCAACTCTGCCAGCGATTTGGGTGTGAAATAAGAGCCTGAATTCCAGATGAATCAACATATTTCTACCATCATAGTCAGTCTTCAGCTGAATTTAATCTCCATCCTGCATCAGCTGTCAGCCAGCTGAACAGTCGCCTTGCCTGTGGGAATGATAGCTCTGTGGCAACGCAGCACTGAAAGAGAACTCAAGAAATCACCCAGACCTCTCTCCCACCGTCCCACCCCCCACATGGCAGCTAAGTAAATCACTTCAGATAACCTCTTACGGATATTTCTTCTAAACTGCATTTCTGTAGCACAAGTCCTGGCATTTTTGTCAAACTCTTTTCTTGGATACCACCAAGATACAGACTGTGTTCCTAAGACATATCCTGGTTTTCTTTCCTGGGTATTTAATTGATTTCTCACTTTTCTTCAGTTGATCACAAGTGACCACCAGCTACTCTGTAGCAACATTTTACATATAGAAAACTGTTGTCCTCCTACTCTGTTTGGTTTGTTTTTTTTTTTCCAGTTTAAACAAAGCCACATCCTACACCCCTCATGTTTTCCAGATTTCCTTTATCCCATAGACTCTTTCCTGTTGATCAGTATGAGGGCAGCCAAGCTTCCCAACTCTGCAAGCAGCATGCCAAAATGCCATTAGGCTGGGAGCTGTGAGGCACGTACCTTGGAAAGTTGAGCTGGGAGGGAACCAGTGCTCTGGAAACGAGTTGCAGTGCAAAAGGATGTGGTTCCTGTGAAAAGTGGTTCCTAGGAAAATAAGGAATTCCTACAAAAATCTAAAAATTTGGGGCAGCTATTCCCCAGAGTGACTCAGTAAGTGTGATCACACAATAGCTCAAGACACCTCGTTTTCTCTCTATTTGGAATTTAGATTATTCAGTATCACCAGGCAAGTAAATTGATGTGATATGGCTCAGGTAGGAGAGAAGCACTTAGACTGTTTAAGAGCGAGAGTGTGGCCATCCTTGCCTAAAGCTTCTGCATATCAAATCTCTTAAAAGAAAGATAAATTATTTCTTGGCCAGAAATAATGTTGCCACACACATCATATAGACATTTTCATCCAGATGAGTGATACAGATGTTTTTGCATTAAATTTAATTTTCTCTTCCTCATCAAAAAGATGCAGATACCGCAAACATGCAATTCTACTAGTGGGGCTTTGAATCGGTCCTATATGTTATCCATAATTACATATAGGATCAGATCTGAATTAACTCAGCTTGATGTTCAAACCTAGACCCTGAAAACATGTGGTTTGTGTTTTGGAGTACCGAAGTCTGGGCAATGAGTTCAGTCTTCTCTAATTTTTTCATGTGTTCTTAACACTAATTGCTTGTAGGTCTGATTTTCCAAAAACACGATCATAAAGAACAAATTTGCAAAGTTAATTCCAGCATTTCCTCACTCTGATGAACTTTGTAGGTGAGATTTCATGCTGATATTAATGAGTTCCCAAGCAACCAAAATTGATTTCAGAAAGTACTAAAATTTGGGCTTAAATATCTTGCAGAACTGGAAAAGCTCCAAGACACAAAGCCTCAGAGATGATCAGAGTATAAACAGATTTGCATCTCCCCAATACCAAAGTCCATTAACAACATATCACATTGCCAGGAGACAGCCAGAGGTTACAACCTACCCGAAAAGTGACCTTGGCTCTGTATCTCACAAAGTTGTGCAAGCACAAGCAATGTTACTCTTTGGCAATAGTGATGATCTAGATTTGGTACAGAAGCATCAGGTTAGCACCTCTGTTGCTACAAAAGCTATTGCTAGGTGCTTGTTTTCTATGAGGCAGGAATTTCTGTCCACAACCTACTGATACCACTTCTGAGACCCCTGGCAACTTAAATGCCAACTCAGACTAGTACTTTACAGACTCTAGAAGGGTCTCCAAGAAGGGCAAAAGTCAGAAGTCACCTTCAAGAATGGAAGGATCTGGTATATGTTGTACTCTAGTTAGCATTTACACACGTTATTTAATCTACCTTTTCAAAAATATTGCCAATGTGACAATATCATGGGACAGAAGAGAGTTCATAACAGCTGCCGACATTTTCTGAGCAAGAAGGAAACAATAACCTGGAACAATGATGTGAAGGGCAGTGAGAGGTGGGTAAATCAGTGTGAAAACAAAAAGTAGCAAACAGGTTTGGCTGAAGAAGGGCTCTGCAGAGCCCCAGTTGTGAGGAAAAGAGGATGAAAGTGCAGGTGCAGAAGCGAGATGAGAAAATCTGCTGCAAACTGTGTGTGCAGAAAGTCAGCTGCCATTGGCGTTTTGTGGGGAGTTCTGTGTCCAGGCTCAGATGATATTTTCACGGCTCCTAGGGAGCAGGGTAATACTTCTGTGGGATTGTTCCCAGAGAAAAATACTTCTTCTGATATTAGTTGTCACCAAAAAAAAAAAAAAAAAGTAAAATAAAAAGGTAGAAATTTCCTATATGATGGATCTAAGGATCTAAGCAAGGCTCCAGAGCAAGGAAAGGGCTGAGGATGCACACACTAGAGAAGCACTGAAACTTAAAAACCCATGTCAAAAGACCTTTGCCGCTGGAAAATACTGGGGTTAGTCAGGATGCAGGGGCTTCCTACATCACACCCGTGTAGCTGGGAATGCATCTTTCATCTTGGATCATCATCTATATTTTTTTTGTGTATTTTTAAGACCAGACCCATCTAGCCAAAAAAAAAAAGTAGTAAAAGACCTTTATTTGAACGAAACCAAATACTCGGAAAGTGTTCTTTTCTTTTTCTTTATTCCACTTTCCAAACAGCCAATAAAGACAGCAACACCTCTAAAAATAAATAAATAAAAAATATCCACCAACACACACACACAAAAAACCCCAACAAACCCAAAACCACGAACAAAAAGAGCAAAAAATCAAGTCGAAGGCGGCAAGAGATAAATTCTTGAAGCAAAATTATTGAGAAGAGCCTCCTCCGGGAAGTGTCTGTGGGGATCCCCTCGCCCTGCATCGTGCTCTGCTCCGCGTTCGCCTTAAAAATTCGCGGGGTTATTATCATTTTATTGGGGGGCGAAGGGAAGCGATCGAATAAACAACCCCCGGGTGGTCGGGACTCGGTTACTCTTCACCCAGAAGCCGGGGGTCGGGTACCGCATCCCGGCCGGAACGCGGGGCTCCGCCGGGAAGGGTGTCCCTGGGGCGGGAGTTCCGCGGAGGGGCACTGAACGAATTCACCTCCCAGCTGGGCAGCGAAGCTGCTTTCGAGGGGCAGGAATTTATTTCCCTGTCTCCCAGCCTCCCCTGCTTCTCCTCTGAAGAGCTTGGGTGCCCCCGGCTGCGCTGGTCCCGCTTGGCCAACGGGACTGCCCGGGGGCTGCTTGTCCCGGTGCCGCGCTGGGGGAGTCGTGGGGACACCGAAGGCGTCGGGAGGGTACGGTGGCCTCATTACTTCTTCCTAAGGGAGGTCGTGAAATCCAGGGCTTCAGGGCCGACAGGGTGCGACAAAACGAATTAGCCTGTAAAATGGGTTTTCCTCAAAAAATAAAGTAAAAGGAAATAAAAGAAAAAGAAGGAAGAAGGAAGAAGGAAGAAGGAAGAAGGAAGAAGGAAGAAGGAAGAAGGAAGAAGGAAGAAGGAAGAAGGAAGAAGGAAGAAGGAAGAAGGAGAAGAGAAGAGAAGAGAAGAGAAGAGAAGAGAAGAGAAGAGAAGAGAAGAGAAGAGAAGAGAAGAGAAGAGAAGAGAAGAGAAGAGAAGAGAAGAGAAGAGAAGAGAAGAGAAGAGAAGAGAAGAGAAGAGAAGAGAAGAGAAGAGAAGAGAAGAGAAGAGAAGAGAAGAAGAATCATAGAATGGTTTAGGTTGGAAGAGACCCTAAAAATCATCTGGTTCCAACGTCCCTGTCATGGTCAGGGACACCTCCCACTAGATCCGGTTGCTAAAATAAAATAAAATAAAATAGTAAATGCCTTTCCTCTTCCCCTGGTTATTCTCAGGAGTGGAAACGGGCGCCAGGCGCAGCACCCCGGGTCGCCGGTGCCCCAGGAGGGGCGAGGGGGAGCCGCGGGCGATTCGCGGCCGGTTATGGGTCCGGACTGGCGGGGACGGCTTCGGGGCCGCTCCTGCGCTTCCACCCCGACGGCAGCTCCGCTCGGGGTGGGAAAGGACCTGCCGTCGGGGTGGAAGACTCCCTGCTCTGACCCCGAAAATGGCCGGGGGCTGGCCCCGGGCCTGGAGACGATTTTGCAGGGGGTGCGGGACCTGCGCCTCCCGCGTGAGTCGGGCCTGATCGATGAGGCGGACACAGACACGGGTGGGGTTCCCCTTCTCCAGAAGCGGCCGGGGCGGGTTTGGGGCTGGGCTGAGCATCAGCCTGCAGCCGTGGGGTCTTGGGGGGGGTCTCTGCGATGCCCCTCTCCCCCCGCCGGCCGCTCCTGCGTGCCTCGGTGGTTTCCCACCCTTCCCCTCCCTTCCCGGCCGGTACCGCAGCCCTTCCGTCTCCTTAAATTAACCCACAAAGGCGATCTCTCGCCCAGAAGTAGGGCACAGGAGAGTTTGGGGCGGGGGAGCCGGAAGATTTTTGTCTTTGACTGCAAGACATCAAAAAGCCCCTTCATTATGAACAGCCCAGTTCCTATCCGGGTCGGGGGATCGTCCTGCTGTCCCGCTTTGTCGCCGGGATTCATCCCAATGCGCACCCCTTTCCCCCCAGCCTGGCACCCAGGGGCCAAGGGGGAGAAACGCGGCGGTACCCCCCTCCCTCGGCCCTCCCCACGCCGCAGAGATGCTTTTCCCTCTCACCCCCTGCCCCCCTGCACTCCCCACGGGGGAAAAGCAGCACCCCTCGCCCCGGCTCCCTCCGCCCCGTCCCGGCTCGGGTCCCCGCGGCTCAGCGGGCAGGAGGAGGCAAAGCAGGGGTGAGGAATAACCCCTTTTCCTCCAGAGAAATGCGATGTTTGAAGTGCTACGCGTCTGGATATTTTTTATTTTCCCCTCAGCTAACGCGACGCGGGGTGGGGGCCACCCAGGACATCCTGTCCCCCCCAGGATGCCGGAACCCCAGGACAGGCCTGTCCCTGGAGCATTTACTGTCCCTTTCCTTTGGTGAACGCTGAAGGTTAACCATAGTTTTGATGAAAACTCTTCGATGAAATTATCTTCTTGCCGCAAAATTGTATGCACAGAAAATTAGCAAATCCGGCAGTTTTAGCACTGAAGAATTTTTCTTTCCCAAATAAAGACTAATGAAAAGCTCAAGCGTCACCACGTTGTTGATCTATCTAATGATGCAAAAGCAGGAAAACCTGTGCTTTCCCGTCAGTGCGGCAAGATGCAGTCCCCACCGCTGAAGGAATTCCCTGGATTCGGGGGAAACTTGATGGAGGCAACGCTGGATGGGGAGACCCTCCCTAAGGTTGAGCATCATCCTTCTCTTCGCAACGGGAGGGCAGGAAAGAGGAACCACATCTTTTCTCCATTTATTACCTGGCAAACAAAGGGTAGAAAGAGAGATCGTGTTTCTCAGAGGTTAAACATCCCCATAAAGACCTTAAAGCCGCTTTACGACCCGCACAGGGACCGTGAGTGGGCAATATAGGGGACGGGGCTCTGCCTGTCTACACTTCGCCTCCCAACACCTCCAGAGAACCGCACAGGAACTGAACATGGATCTGCTGTGCCTGCGGGTCTTTGCTCTTGGTTTGTCTATCGTCTATACATCAAAAAAATATATTTGGGGAATAAACAAGCAATCCAAATGACATTTCGTTTGGGGAAATAACAGCGGGTGGTTACGATGACATTATAAAGTGTGCAGAGTATTTCTCGTTGCATTTTCTTGTGGCTTTAATGCTCTCCAAGCCCAGATTTATATCTGGTTTACACGTGAAACAAAGACAATTGCTAGAGCCTACTAATTCATTTATTTCTTTTGACTTCGCTAGATTTTGCTTACGTTAAAAACATATATTCAAGTCAAGTAGAACATGAAATATAACTGATCTAGAAATCTCTTTGTCTCCCTCAAGGTAAAAAAAATAGAGTCTTGAAATACACTGATTGAACCTTGTAATGAAAATAAACCAGGTTTTTCTGTTCAAACACAATAAGTACTTGAAACAAACAGTATGAACCCGGTGTAATGAATCAGGTATAATGGTGAAACGGTTTAAGTAAAAAATCAGAGCTCATTTGAGGAAAGATTTGATCATATACAGACGCAGAGGGTGCGACTGGAGGAGGTTGGTTGTCACATTTTAAGTTACTAGCCTAATTTTGACGAGTGTCAAGTCTCAAAGACAGTGCCCAAGGGAAAAACGGGAGGAGAAGAACTGCAATTTCAGCACGAGGAAAAGAGCATTCCCAGTGTGAGGAACGGCTAGGTAATGGATAGGTTTTAAAATGTGCCTGAAGATGGTGCTGTTTAGATGGCAGTAGGAAGGTCTCGGACAGCTGCAGTAAAATGCTTTATCACGAAAAAAAAAAAGATTTGCTCACCCAAATCTGTGTAACAGTCGATTGCTCCAGCTCCAAAATCTACACAGCGGAGATGCATTGAGAAAAGGCTTAACAAGCAACTTAATTTGGGGATAATTTCACTGTGATGAAACGGTTTCTGGTAAAGGTGATTTTTCACTCCCTGGCGCCCACCAGCAGATCTCACTCCCCCACTTCAGCCCAGCTGCAGCCCTTCTGCTGACCCTCCTGACGCCCCACCATGAGCACAGCCTTCAGAAACTTGCATCTGTGCAACCGAGCTCCCCCAAGGAAAAGAGAAGTCGAAGGGAAATACTCACGGCTGATTTTTTTTTATTCAACAGATGGTGAAGGAATTTAAAGTGGAATTTCCCACTACATACGAGCTTTAATGTTATTAAGCTTGATTTTAATGTGAATGCAAAGTGATCTGCTATAGTTTATGACAGTCAATTCTACTCTCTTGGCCAGGCTGGGAACCAGATTTTCTTCTGATGGTTTTAATAAGGTAATTTTTAAAAGGGCACCAGGAACTGGACTAGTAGATTCAAAAAGAAATGCACTGGCATATGTAAGACACTTCCCTGCAATTAGCAGTAAATAATCTGAGGGGAAGGCTAGCTTTTTGGCAAAATACCGTTCTTGCAGAATTTATGTTTTCTCCTAAATTGCACAACGTTTTTTTAACACCATATGCCAATCTGGGAATCTCAAGCGGAGTAATTAGCTTTGAGTTTTTGGAATGCTTCATGAGGCCTGGATTAATCCCAACTGTATTATCTGGTGTCAGTTACTGTGAGTTGGAGCCGCGGCGCACCGAGTTACCAGCCAGTGAGTTGTGCAATAATGACCATATGCCCTACGCTATTTTGTGTCTTTCCTGTCTATATATTCTACCTACAACTTGTGCTAGATCCAATTAAGGGGAAAGCCATGTTTGCTGCTGATACAAAGCAAAGCACGCTGCATTTTGCATAAAGCGGATGTCTCCCAAATGGCGGGCTTTAAGTCAACCCCCTGCTGAGGCATTGTACTGAAATGCATGTTGCTTCTTAGAACTTTAAAATTTACTTCCTCCCGAGAAAAATATTACCCCAGCACTATCCAATGACCAGCCCTATGACTTTAACAGCTTGAAGGGTCACAGTCTTGAATGGTAGTGCAACCTTGGCACGGATTAAGGCATAGGAAGCCCTTCCCACAGTCTGTTGCCATCTCCTGTGCTCCCCTCCTGGAACAGCTCTGGCTCTGCCTCTCCCATCAATGCAACCGAAGCCCTTGGTCTGTGCTGCCCTGTGTGAAGAAGACCTCAGAGCTGGGTCAGCAGTCTACGTTAGTCTTGCAGTGAAATCTCCTCTTCAGAGGAGTCAAGAACACCTGAGATGTTTGCGTAGGAGCCTGCCTGTGCAGCTCATTGTCTCCTGGTAATTTCAGTATCATTTTTACTTTTGGCCCAGAACTAAATTCAAGGTGGCCTTCCAAGTGTCACTAGAGGGATTGTAAATAGGCAGCTAATGCAACTGAATTGCTCTATGATGGTTATTTGTTTTCTTGATCCACAGCAGGAGCATGAGCCCTTACCCCAGGGAGCTTTGAGCCACAGGGTTTTCATCCAGCGGGCAGAATCAAATCCAGAGTTAACAGTTGCCTACGACTTTGCTTTTTAGTACATCCTCTGAAAAAAATAGACACCCATGATCACATTTGTCTCATTGTCTTTGCACATGGTAGTCAGTTGCCAAAGCAATGCGTCTACTGTCATTTGAGCCATATAACATTAAAAGGTCCTACTCTGGCACCATGAGAGTCTCCCAGAGGTCCCGTGTCAGACTTGAAGTCCTATGCAACTATCTTGGATGCCTTTGGACTATCAAAGGGTATTAGTAGCCACATTTAACCAGCCTAACTATGCTCTGGGTGTGTACCTCAGCCAGTCACCATTGGCTCTCCTCACAGTCAGTGGAGGGTATTAGGCACTTTTAGGGCACAGTGTGTATGATAAACATGTCCTGTAGATGAGACAGACTGTGTGCTAAGTTCATACATTTCTGTGCAGTTTAGGGTGTCTAGGCTAGCTGCAAATGGCTAAATTTCCACTCCAAGTAACCCAGGTTTTGTTTTTCGGCTTTATGTAGTAATGAAAATGGAAGTGATGTTGGCGGACCCAGAACATCTGTGTTTCTCATTCTCCAAAGGCCTCAGAGATTCTGGTTGGGAAGGAGAAAATAACTTTTCCAAAGAAGTCATGAGAATGCTTCCCAAGAATGTGATGATGTTTCCAAAGCATTAAAATGGGAAAAAAGAAAAACCTAAGGAGGAACACAAACTCATTCTTTCAAAAGAAGAACCTCACCAGGGTTGTCCATATACAGCAGCTAGTTCTGTGTTGTGGTAGGGTTTCTATTTTAGCCCCAAGACCGAGCACCCAGTAAGACCAAGTTCCATATCAGAAAGATGGTGACGTGAATTATGCAGCAGTGAAAGAGGGCAATATACAAGGCTCAATTTTCCGGCAGTGGTGGACCAAGGCATGCTAAATATTTATTAGTCCAAGGTCAGAGGTTGTCTCAAGTAGGGTCAGAACTTGAACACAGGATTCCTCCCTACTGGGCCAATTTTCCTAGCCAAATTGCTTGTCTTCATCTTGTAGGCACAGATGGGTTTGGCAATGAGCCGATTTTTTTCAGCTAGATGTGAAATTTGAGGGAGGTTTTATAGAAAATTCTATTGCGTTGTTGGGTGGGTTTTTTTTACTTTTTGTCTTTTTTCTTTTTTTTCTTTTTCCCTTTTCTTTTTTAATAGACAGAAAGACTGTGGCTCATGAAAAAATCAACACTTGGAAACACTGCTCTTTGAGTTTAGTTATTAACTGCTAAATCATTTTTAAACCAGGTCTGCTTCCTATTTTTTCCATTTCCAAGTATAAAATATGTCACTGTTTTGTCTTGTGTGTTAAGATGTTAGATCAATATCTGAATAATTAAGTGCAGCAGGACAATGAACAGTTTAATTAGCCTTGAGGTTTTTAGAGTATTAGCTATTAAAACTAAATAGGAAAATTGGCTTGCTCTGAACCCTTTTATTTATAAATTGCAGCTTGGCAAAAGTACAGATCTAAGTTTATTATGCACTTGGATTGTGCAATAGAGAACTGCTAGGAAAAATCTTAATCCATCTAGACCACAGCAATCATTTTTATTTGAGCTCAGTTACATGCACCGCGCTCTCGCAACATCTGCGAACACCCCGATGGGTTCCGAAGTGCCGGGACATTTTTGGAACCGTTTTAACACCACGGACCTCACCCGTGTCTCACTTTGACTAAACCTTTAGGAAGGGAAATGAGGTCTGTTTCAACCCTGGGTCCGGGTTGAAAGCACTTTGCAGAGATTTGTGCTGGATCCCGGGAGGGATTTCTCCTCGAGGTGGCACTGCAATAAGGCCGGTTGGGTCTTCGGTTGCACCGACTCAGCGAGGTGGCTCCCTGCCCTGGTATTCGAGCAACTAATACACACCGACACACCATTTCTGTGGGCAAAGGTTAATAAAGATGTTCTTCTATGTCATCTCGCTTTCACTTATGTTTCACTTACGTTAATGTTTGCATTTTCTTCCGTGCAAACGAATACAGGCACACACTTTGAAAGCAGAACACAACACCCTGACAGAGCAACCCAGTACAAGCAGAGGAAACTAGAGGGGGGGAAGAAAAGAAAGAGAAAGATTTTAATCTCTTTCAAGTATTTTGCAGTCATCAGACACTTTTTTGTTTACTTTATTTACACACAGACACACACACAAAAAAGTTGCTAAATGCTGATTCCTGCTAGCAAAAATGTTTCCCCGTGTTTTGCTTCACAGGTGTATTGTTTCATACCAAGGAAGTCTGGCTAAATGTGTGCCTGGGAGAAACAGCAGAGAAATCTGCAGAATAGAAATTAGTCAAGTCCAGAACAAGACCATGTAGCCTATGGTCAAAGACCCCTGTCCTGAAATGGGTTGTATCCAGGCTCTCACTCAGAAAACTCCCAGCTCAGGGAAAGACACAGATTTGAATTACTTTCCTCAGATCTCATGCAGATCCAAGCTATTCTTGACAAATGAAAGCCATGTAAACCCACATACCGGCTAATAATTTCCCCAGATTCAGACTCTGTGAAAGACAACTTCAGGATTTTCATAATTCTTTTCTTAAACATGTTGATTATGGTAGAATTTTAAATAGTATGTGTCTACGCATCCTGCTTAATTTCTGATTACGTACAGATAATACCTTCAGGATTTATTCGTGTTTGCAAAATTGGTAGTAGTAATTTAATCTAGAATATTGCTCTGAATTTAAATTAATCTAAAGAATCTATAGGTGCTTATTAGGTGTCAACAAGGCTCGCAAAGCTCTCCAAATAACACTGAGGGTTACTTAGGATCAGAGAGATCTAAGTACTACTTAAATCCTGATTAATCCTTCCCATGCCTCATGCAAACCGTAGATTTGGTCCTTATGGAAAGAAGTTCAGATTTCCCAGACTCAGGTTTCTCAAGAATAACCCACACATAAATTTCTACCTTCTAAGGCTAAGGAAGCTTTTTTTGAGCCAAATATCAGTGGATTTCAGATATTATTTTTTTTAAACTGGCCCCAGTAAATATATTAAGAGGGCAAACTTGTACATGGGAACACTCGGAATATCCACACACAACAGAAAGCAACAGCCCAATATCAAACTTGTTGTTGCTTGTTGTTTCTGACTCAGAATCAAAGTCTCTTCTTAATTCATTGTTGATCCCAGAGGTGCCTAAAAGACTACACATTACAAAGCCCAAGGAACATTTTATTGTTTATTTATTTTTTTTCTGCATTGAACATGAGGTTAAAATACACATAACCAAAGATAGTTAATTCAGAATAGTATAATTTTTGTGCTTAATAAAACAATTAAAATTGTGCTGGAAATGAAGATTTCCAGATGAATCAATTGTTTTTTATCCCTGTGGACTAAAATAACAACAAATCTAAGCAAACACTGTGGGTTTTATCCTCAGCTGAACTTGACTTTGACTTCACTGTTCCATGTAATAAGTTGGTCACAATCACACAAAACTTGCCAGTTTATGTAGGGGAATGGCTTGCATGCATCTTCATATGGCATAGTTTTGAGGTTATATGCATACATTTTTTAAGGATAAGCAAAAGATGAAGTGATGAGTCAGGTCCTTAGTCAGCTTCTGCTGTTCTTGCCACTAAAAGGCACAAATGGAGGAAAGAAAGAGGATTATTCCAGCTAGACAAACTGGAAGCAGCCTCAAAACAAAGAAATAAAGGTAGGCTTCATTTCAACCAGCTAGCAGTTAGGTGCTTGGTTTGATGTCGTTGTCCCCTTCGGTGACCTTCGACAGCACTTGCGGCAGTGTTCATTGCTGCCAAGAAGGGGTGCATGGAGAGGGGAGATGGGTCACCCTCTGCAGGTGCCCCTCTACACAGAAAAAGCCAAGATAAATCTATCATCAGACTAGACATCTGACTTCTGGCTGACTCCTGCCCCAAGTGGGGATCATGGTGCGCTGGAGACATGTGCCTGCTGCTGCAGACGGCCACTTTGTCAAACGCACGTGTCCTCCATCCTGGCTGAACCCTGCGGAGACCTGGTGGTGTTTGGGGCTTTGGTCTGACAACCAAAAAGTGCCGATACGATCTCGTTCAGACTGAGTATCCCCATTGTCAAATGTTCAGGAGACACGTGAAAGCACAGGCTACGCTCAGCATCTTAGAGAGCAATTGCAAACAGATGCTGGACATGTTTCTCTCTTGCTAAATGTAAGAGGACAGCTTCTTAGGCTTGACCAAACCTGGATGACCTGTTGGAGCTGCCGAGGGGATTGCAACCACCTCACCCTAAGCAAGGAGCAAGGCAGGGTCAGGCAAGCTCTGCAAAAGGTGGGGATAGAACACATAACGTTTCAGCAGCTCTGAGATATACGGCAGAGTGCGTTACCTGCTGACAACTCCGGAGCAGAGGGATGCAAAAAGACCCCGAGCTCCTGCTGCAGAGGGGAGCCAGAAGGCCAGAGGGCTGGCGTGGCTCCAGCTACTTCCCCTCTGTTGTCTCCCCTGCTGACCTGGGCAGACAGTGAGACAGTAGATGAGAACGAGGGAAAGCCTTCTCAGCTCATCATTTTTCCTCTTTGACCAAGTAGGCATATTCCCTTCATTTTCTTCACGGGGACCATCAGCTCTGTGAGGAAGCACCACTTCAGATCACCAGGAATCAGGTTCTGAAATGTCCTTCTCTTGCACCTCAACAGCACAGTTGGTGCGAAGAAGAAAAGTAGATATTTGGAAAAAAGTGGCTCTGGGATGCAAGGGACGTGTCAACACCCCGACCCCAACTCATCAAATGTTCTCCTTTACTGCACAGCAGCCTCGTTCAAGTACAAGCCTTGTTTGCTTATTTATTAAGTACATATGTTTTATGGAGTCTATGATCTGCAGAAAACATTCCAGCTTTTGGACCCAAGGGCAAAATCCTTCTTTCCAATCTGCACAGCTGATCTTTATGCTGATATTTTGCTCTTCCTAAGGGATTTCCGTGCGGTGAGGGAAAGAGCTCAAATCCACCAGGTGTATCTGAAAGGAAAAGCCTGTTTTGTTGTCGTTCTCATTGCCTCTGTCAGTAAAAGGAGAAATGCAAGAAGTAAAATGCAATAGAAAAGGTGATGGCCAGTATTACTAATATTTTAATAATGAACTCTTTCGAACTAAACCTTGTGGCTTTTTGCAATAAGATGTCAGTTCCACCAGCATTACTAGGACTTCATAGCTCAGCAAAGGAATGGAGATATTTGTCTCATACTCAACTTATGCATTTTCTGTGAGAAAAAAGCAACATTTTGGAAAAGGCTTCCCTTCCAGTCTTTAGATGTGTGTGATCTTGGATCACCCCTCTAGTTTCTCTTCCCCTTTTTTTTTTTTCACCAAGTGTAGTCATTTCCAATAAGGTTCATGAAGGATTTCTGCTTTTGAAGGTCCCAAATGGCTTAAATCACTCCTAGCACAAATGCACTCTCTATTGTGGAAACTGAAACCTGCCACACCATAAGGTGATCCGTATATTAGAACCAGATATCCCTTCACATCTGCATTTCCAAGCAGCGGTGGGGTATGTTTTGAGTTAGCCTACTTTTAGAGAGTGGCTCATCAGATAGAGATATAGCTATAAATACTGCTAAAGGGCTGGTGTTTGCCAGGCTCTTGCAAGGATGCTGGCGAGAGACAGGAGGATGTGTGGGCAAGAAATACCCTCCTTTGCAAAACACACATCATCTACCCAAACTACCATTAACTGCACAAAATGATGACAATGACAGGGCACTTTTTCTTCCTACATCTGGGGAAACCACTGTCACTTGTCCAATGAAAGATGGTATTTTTGATGCTTCAGGCTGGCCTGAAGCTGGCCCCATCCTCTAGTCCTAAGAGCAAGCGGCATGACAAGGCTTGGGTACACAGACTGTATGCTCTCTCACTCCAGAACAGGGTGGTCTGACCACCTGATCAAGGAGCTTCCATGAATTTTACTATGTCCTGACATGGTCTGGGAGAGGACTGATAAGCCAGAGTCAGCCAGGAAGTAAGATTACAGTGAAGACTATGGAAAGGCATTTGCCTAAGCCTGTGCCATGATGCTTTTCAGCTTGCCCGTGCACACTCAGCCAAGAAGGCCAAGTCATATGAAGTGTTTGAGTGTGGACAAGGGAAGACCAAGTCATCTGTGACTCGGACAGGAGAGAGAGTGGTCCCATCTTCCACTGAGTGCCTTCCCCTTATAAAATGCAGATAACCATTTCTTCTCTACAGGGCTGCCATTCACCCATCTGCACCATGGTATGTATTGCCATCAAATGGCAAGAAAGCCTCCTCAAGACCAAACAGTTGGAAGGAGACACAGAAAGCAATTAATCTGTTAAATCACTCCTAGCACAAATGCACTCTGTACTGTAGAAACTGTGGGATTTTTTTTTTTTATATGACAGTTACCCTCTGAATGCACGGAAAGTATTGGCTAGATCTGTTTTGTCTTGAAGAGCATAGGATGAAAAGGTTAGATATAGGTGTTCCCACTTGGCTTGATTAATCCCCCCTGAGTAGGTGTGGGAAGAGAATTTTGCATGAGAGGAGATAAAAGGGGCATGGGCACCTCTTCCTAAGCAGTTGGTAGGACATACCCCTGTGACACACAGCGAAGGTGTACCTTCAGCTCTGCTTGCCCATCACTCCAATACTCTCTCCGTTTAAATCAAGGTTTTAGCTTCCTCTGGGTAAAACACGGATTTACAAGGTATGATATGGAAATTTTCCTGCAGCAAGTCCGCTTATTGCTCCAATTTCAGATAACTGCAGTGTAGATTTTATTATTCATAGCCAGAGGCCTGTGTAAATTTCTGGGTTGACTTCTCATGTCCTCGCAAGGGCAGAATGTGGGCTGGGGTGTTCAGGTTTCATGAGGAATTACTGTGGGAACTGGCTCGCACCATCCTAACACAACTTGGGGAGTTTGTGAAGTCGAAGGGGAATCTTATGAGAAGGAGCTGATACGGTTGGGTTTCCTGCTGAGCCCCACTGAGATCCCGGGGAAGATAGCACATCTCAGTGCCGCTTGCTGAGAGAAAGCAAACAGAACCCTACCATGGAGTTCACCCAGTGTTTGACCCAGCCTTCCTACCGCTTCAGGGTTTTCTAGGACTAATCAGACTTGATAACAAAATAATTCAGAACAAGAAAGTGAATGCATTTGGGGTTTGCATGGATTTGCATTAGGATCTGAGTTCATTACAATATTAACTCTGACTAGGTCCAGTCCTTTCTAAAGGCATTTCAACACTACTTTCATGCTATGTGAAAATGTAATTTTTGTATACCATAATAAACATATTCGCATATATGTAACTGTATAGTTCTCCAGATATGTATCTCCACATATGCTGGAGCATTGCAAAACCATTTATAATACATTACAGAACCATTTGAAAATTACATTCATCCCCAGATTTTAATGACTCACATAAACTTTATTCATTGATTTCTACAAAGATTATTTCTGAACTGACTCAAAAATTCATGGGTTTACATTTGTGTATATATATCATAGGTGAGAGTTTTTTTGGGGGGGGAAATCTATGTGCCCCACTCAAATATAATTTGCAAAAGTACAATTTTAACAGGACAATGAAAAATACTTCCCTTGGTCTAATGGCAGTTTTAAAGCTTAATATGCTGGCCTAGTTTATGATAAATTAATTACATGTTGGTGGAAAGGAGATGCTTTCTGCTTTCTGTCTACACAGAGCTCACTTCTTATTAATATAGCTCACAAATATAGGTGATTTTTAATATAATAAAGCTCCGTGTAGTTTTCACAAATTTATTTAAAGCTTTCCCTTAGAATACACACAGTTTGAGTCATTTCACTATCAAAGTGCAAAGGCTAATATAACTTTTACCCCAATGTTAAAGTTATTTTGGGGCTAACTTTGATCCATGCATCAGTTTTCCCTTTACACAACTGTAAAAACACAAAGGATGTTTTGTGCTCTAAGTTCTTAATACTTTCTTTGATTGAATTTGGCTCTGTCCTGGAATTAATCTAAAACTCCTGAGTCAATCAGATTTAAGAAGGTATGAGTTTTTCTAAATTCACTAAGGTCCAACTGTTTTTGAAGTTTGATCGAAGAATTCAATGTATCAACACATGGGGGAAGTTCATTACAGACCTTGAAAATGCTTTAATGCTCCGGGAAAATCATTGAAGAGAACAGCATTTTAATGAAATTTTGCTTCAGAATCCTCATCTTCAAGCTCTGGCAGAAAATCTTCAGATTCAAACTGTAGGAACATACAAACTAGAGACAAAGTTTACCTTGTTAATTAAAAAATAGTTTGATTTTCTTATCATGGATAACACAAAAATCAAATGTTAAATGTTATTTCAAAATTTAAACAGTCATATTCTGTTGTGACAGTGCATTTTTTTTCCCCCTAGACCTTTGTTTTAGGCAAAATCAAGAATTGTGTGCAGTGTTTCATGTCCGGAGACCTTCATTTTCTGAGGGAAAATAATTCTAAAATTCTTACAGCTAATAGGTTAATGTTCAATAGTTCTGAAAAGTCTTTTTTCTTTTTTTTTCACTGTGTCTCTGTATTTTCCAACTTGATTGTTAACAGAACAAAATATCCATGGTTAGGTCTGGTAAGGATCTCTTTCCATAATGCTCTTTTGTCTGTATAACAATAATAAAAGCTTTATTGGCACCTATTTCACATGACCTCCATAATTCTCCTGTGGCTGACCCTAACCAGTACCAATAAAACCATGCATTCTCTCACTGTACATACAAAAAAAAAAAAAAAAAAAAAAAAAAAAAAAAAAATTTTCTTTCATTCAAAAATATGTCAGTAATCTTTTTGTTAACATGAAAGATAAAGGATTAGTAATGCAAGATGCAGTTTTCTTGTAACCTTCTTGAAAGCAGACTATAGTTTCTTATCTGGCTCTAACATATGTCGTCCTGAAAAAAAAAAAAAAAAAAAAAAAAAAAAAAAAAAAAAAAAGTCATGTTAAAATTATATAAGGAAATCAATGCCAAAGACCTTTCTGGAAAAGTCACTCTAAACCGGGACTGTATGATAAATATAGCTCATATATAGCTATAGTTCATTTCAGCAGGGACTACCTTTTTTTAAAGACATCATATCATTTGCTTATGATTCATTTTCCCCCTCTCTCCTCATCTCCAGTCGGACAATGCATAAATATTTCTGAAAGGCCTCTGGAATTTTGACACAGGGGAATAAATATTCCCCAAAATCATTTTCGAAGTGTTTTCTTCGTTGATACATTCAACGTAGCCAAGGATATTTTCCAGCTTGATAATTTATCATGGGTTAAAATACCCCTCACTTAGCAAGGAAACAGCACTTAAACGATGCAATTCACGCTCCCAATTGTATGACATCTCTAACGAGCCACAAATAGGCATCACGGACAGTCGGGACATAATACGGGCTGGAAGTTTCCATCCAAAGCACTTAGTGATTATCTGTGAATAATGAATACATTCGTGGGAATCAGCACGGGTTGTGCAGCGTCCTTGAAAGGGGAAAAGTTCTCTGCCGGTACCACTGATGGTGGAGAATTCAGTAGGGTTGCGTTTGTAGAGATAATTTACTGAAAAAAAAAAACCCAACAACTTCCTCGTAATTTTAATTTTCTCTCTTTTCTCAATTTCGAGGACCCCTTAAAATTTACTGCAAATTCAGAAAGGAATTCCACAAAGCGTTGCTGCATTTAAGTGCTGTTTAACCCACATTTGAAGGGTTTTAGGATTTTCTACCTCCAGGGAAAGGAAAAAAAGAGGTTCCTACCGCCTTGTTTTCCTTGTTCTTGTCCTTTTCGGGTTCCCTGCCGGAAAGACCAGCCAAAATGGGGTATCCCCGTGAGATGCGCACAGGACATCACCCAGGCCGGGGGAGGGGGGGTGGAAAGGAGGGCTGGCCGGGACACCCGTTTGAAACGACCCCTCCGTTTGTCCCGGCAAGGCCCAGAGGGATGTGACACCCCCCACACCCCGGGTCCTGCTCCGCATCCGCCCCTCTTTGCGAGCGGCGGAGCCGGAGCAGAGACCTGGTGGACTCCATGCAGGGATGAGAGGTGCCCCCGGCGGGAGCGGTTTGGGTGGCTCCCCCGGGACCCCCTTCCCCCCAGCACTCACTGGGGGGAGGAGGAGGAAGAAGATATTACACAGAGCTTTAGAGGTGGGGCAATTATCTTCTGGTTGATCCTTTTTTTTTTCTATTTTTTAATGGTTATTTAAAGTAGGTATTCAAACGTTCCCACCACCACCTCTGCTCCTCTAGAGGAGCGTTGGACCCGAAAAAACGCTGCTTCCGAGTATTTTGGTGGCATTTGTGTTTTGGAGGCTCTCGACAGTTTACTGAAGATGCGAACACAGTCTTTATTTGTTTTATTTTTTTATAGCTACACAGAACCTTGCTGAAAAACTTTTTTTTTCTTTTAATTTATAACTATAAACATACATATATATATCTCAATATATCAATCAGAGGCAGATGTTGGCCAAGAATTTCCTTACCCGCAGCGTTGCCGTCTGATTTGTTGGGAGGGTGACAGGAACTGAGCGATCTACTCACCGTGGAGAAGGGAGATATGATTCCTCTCCCCAAAAAGCCATCTCTGAGGGGGGGGGGGGGGGGGGGGGAGGCTGAACGCCTCCCGCAAAGATCCCAGCTCCAAAAGAAAGCACCGCGGGCCCTTAAAAGCAGAGAGGAGCAGAGGTTAGGTAGCGAGCGCTAAAGCCTGTCTTTCATTTCATTTCTATTTTACGACACATCGAGGCAGTACCGGGGGGGGGGGGAGCAGGGGGAGACATCAAACACCGGCGGGGTAATTGCATTCACATTGCGGGCAGGCCCGCTGCAAATCCGTGCGGGAGGCGGCGGGGGCAGCGACGGGAGCGCCCGGCCCGACATCACCGTGGCTCACCGGGGGCACTTGTCACACTCACATTCGTGTTTGTCGGCCCCCAAAAGTAGCCCTCGGGCTGCTGGTTGCCCCCTCCTCCCTGTCCCGCTGCGTGTCACCCGGCCGTGCTTCGCACCCCCGCCCGGCGAGCCCCCCCAAAGGCTCAGGAGCCGTCGGAGATGGTGACAGGGGACAAATCCCACGGGCATCTCACGCCAGGGACCGGGAGACAGTACGGGGCTGCTCAGCAGGAGGCCACAGCCATCCCGCAACTCCCGCAACTACCCCGGCTCTGGGGGTCTCCAAAGCCTTGGAGAAAAACCTGTACCTGGGAAAGAAACAGAGCCTTAGGTGGAAATATTATTATTATTATTATTATTATTATTATTATTATTATTATTTTATTTATTATTATTTTATTTATTATGGCCACCCAAAGTCTAAATCTGGTCTCAAAGCCACCTCTGCCCAAAAGAGGGGTAAATCCCTTCTGGCCCGGAGGCAGGCGGGAACTTGCGCTGCCCAGGGCGGGAGCTGCGCCGGCACAGCCCCTGCCCCGCCGAGGGGCTACCCCGGGGTGATTGCAATGCCCTCGGCACAAGGAGGGACCCCCCTCTCTACTCCGCCTCACCCCTGGGCAAGCACCACCGAAAGGCGTTACGTCCGGGGCCCAGGATGTCTTTCTGACATTAAACTACGAGAATAACTTCGCCGGCTGCTTTTTCTGCTCCCTACGCGGAGCCCTGCTGGGTGGCTGCAGGGAGACATCCCCTAAACACACGCCCTTTTTCTTCTCACCATCATCATAAGCACAAAGGCTATTACGCACAAAGTGTAAGCAGTCATGTCACTATAGCAATGTGAAAGGTGTGTAAACACAACTACAAACTTTGAAAATACCCCGTGCACACGGACATGTATGTACAAGTGTTGTAACTGCAGGTATAGGGTTGTGTTCATCCTTATTTTAAGTTTCAGGAGTATGTCTGAATGCACACGGCTTTTCAGAAACACTGCTCAGCATTATTGCACACCAGACAGTTGTGCAATAATGTGTTAAATAATATGTTAAATATGGGGGG
>NW_015090793.1:4597227-4598723 GCF_001431845.1 Calidris pugnax | reverse complement strand
GGGGGAAGGGGAAGAAAGACCAAATTTACTGTTATTGATTTTATTATACTATTTTTATCTGGAAGACAATATTACATGAGTTGCATGACCACACTTTAGGGACACTTTTAAAAATATGGATACGGGATACACCCCTATCTTTTGCACATTGTTTATAAAATGTATAGAAGGAACTAGGGTCAACCTTTTACTCTTTATTCAGGAAAGCACACATATATTTTCTGAGTCTGCCAGTCAAACAGAGCTGGCGGTTTATGGATGCTTCGGACTTATCAGTCAAACTCGCATTTCCTCCCCAGCATCACGCAGCAGGACGCGCAGAGCATAAAAGCGGCGGTCGGTAACACCCTCACTCCTGTGCAACAAGTGACGAAAGCCCTTTCTCAGGGTTTACGGTTCCCCGGGCTGCTCTCGGTCCCTGCCCAGGTAAGACAGAACTCCGAACGTGTCCCTGTATATTCCTGCTTTTCCAGAGTCCCATTTCTGAGCTCTGGCTCCTTGCGTCTTTCTGGAGCCTTTGGAAATTGAATTGTTCCTTTTCTTTCTTTCTTGTTTTTAATACTTTTTTTCTTTTCTTCCTGAAATAGGCCCTGACCTGAAAGGTCTCCACGGCCACCTCGTGAAAGGGAGCGGGATCTCTCTGTACCGGGGAGACCGGCTCCGCACCCGCCAGCGCCCCGGCCCCGTCGGACGCTCCCGCCGGGCACTAAGCGGGGCCCCCAGCTCAAAAGGAGGAGGGGGAGGCGGATTTCGGGAATGGGGTGCTTGTCCAAGAGCACCCCAAAGGGGAACAAGTAGGGATATGCCGGCAGAGGAGAGCAGGAGGAGAGAGCTGATCCGCAGGTGAACATCGCAAGGGCATCCACGTACTCACCCAAACCTCCGCGGGTCTCCGACGCCCGCTCTGCATCCACTCGTCCCTCTCCGCCCCTGGCCCGCCTGCTCCCAGGGAAGAAGGCAGAGGACGGATAACTCCCCCTGCCCCCCCGCCCTGCAGCGAGGGGCAGTTTTGGGAGGGGAGGGGGGGGTTGCTGGGGACCCCTGTCCCGAGGCGGGAGGATCCAGAAGGCTGAGGAGAAAGGGGCAGGCGGAGGGTGGCTTTACAACTTTCCATGAAGTGGCTTTACAGCAGGAATAATAATACTAAAAAAATAAAAATAAAAATAAGATGCGGGCTGCGGAGCTGCAACGCCAGGAGCTGGGTGCTGGAGATGCCCAGAGACGGGGCGACCTGGACGGCTCCGGTGCGCGGGGGCGGACCGTCTCTCTAAGCACACTTGGTAGAGGTAATATGCATATGCAAATATATATGCCTACATATGTATATACATAGGAAAAGGTTAAATGTCACCACCTGGCTCTCGGGAGACCCTGTAGACAATGGTCCCCTCTGTACCGGGCATCCTCCTCTCCACCGGCGGGACAGTCCGCGGCCGCGGACACTGACTGCTCACGGGGGGGATGTCTCCCTCCTCTCACCCCCCCCCCCTTTCCCC
>NW_015090793.1:4596085-4596525 GCF_001431845.1 Calidris pugnax | reverse complement strand
GGGGGGTGTGGGGGGGCGTTCGGTCCCGCCGCGGCCCCGGGGGGCAGGCGCGGAGGGGGATGCGCGGGGTGCCCCCCGCAAGCCCTCGCCCTGCCTCCCCGTTTTCAGCCGCCCAGGGCAAATCTCCGGAAACGGTGTGTCAGGCACCTGGAGCCTCCGCCCCGACGCCCAAAATGTAAACACTTGGGGTTCTTGGCTCGCTCGGGGATTTTTTTCTTTCCCTTTTTTTTTTCTTTTAATTTTTCCCCATCCCTTTTTCTTTTCTCTCTTGTTTTACAAGCCATGTCTGGGGTTTGATTGGTTTTTGTTGGTTTGCGGTTTTGTGGGGTCTTTTTTTTTTTCTTGTTTTGGTTTGTGGATGTTTTTTTGCTTTTTGCTTTTTTTTTAATTAATTAATTTTTTTTTTTTTTTTTTTTTTCCCCCCCCCAAACCGGGGAGTT
>NW_015090793.1:4593369-4595749 GCF_001431845.1 Calidris pugnax | reverse complement strand
TACTGGTGCCTGGGCAGGACATTGCACATACCTGTGCAGCTCTTGTGGCTGGTGGTAGGACTCTCCATTTCAGGAGGTCCTGTTCCCTAAGTGGAATATAATCTAGATCTTTGCTTTTTTTTTTTTTTTTTTTTTTTTTTTTTTTTTTTTTTTTTTTTTTTTTTGGCGCCCCAGCAAGCCGGGAAGCTGGGAGCTTGGCCGGCCGGCCGGCCGGGGAGCAGCTGGGGTCCGTCCCTTCACTGCCCCCCTTCCCGCAGAGCCGACCCCGCCGCTCGCCTCCTTCTCCCGCAGCCCGGCGGGGGCAGGCAGCGGCCTGGCACGGCGGGAACCGTGCGCTGGAAAGGGCGCTGGAGAAAAAAAGCCTGGGTTGAGGGGCAGAAATTAACATCTGAAAAAGTTTATGGGATGCGATCGGTGGTTATTTTTATCCTGATAGAAAAAAAAAAAATATTGTCCTTCGGCGCATCTCTTTGACTCTGTACGAGCCTGTGGAGTTCGCACGATTGCTCAGTAAGGAAAAGAGGCGTGATTTATAATCCAAGGAGTTTTTATTTACAGTGATGGGTTCATTAATATTTTAAATTTCTTTAGAAAGTACATCTAAAACCAGAAAACGACCCACGAAAAAAATGCCTTGTTTTTCTCCCATATTTTTTGGCTTTTCTTTTTTTCTCTGGTCTATAAAGAGTAGGAAATATTTTTCCTCCCTTTAAAATTGCAAATAGAAAGCACAGCGTTGGAAACTTCACGGAGACATGCTGGGAGGCAATGTCCCAGTATTAGACTAGCTGACCAGGCCCATTTGGTTTATTAAGTTCAGAATAACATGAAGAGAAAATAGTTCTTTCATACCTCCCTCTATATGCGCACACGCAGGAGTGTACTTACCCCCTTTACACGCACCAATATACTCACATACGTACTTTGAAGTATATATGTGTACATAAGTGTGTAAATGTGTACGTGTGTGTATAGAGTACACGTGTATTCTTATGTGTACATCCATATATGAAAAAAAATATATATTTCTATGTGTATATCCCTATGTATATACATATACCTGTACACTGGTATGTGTACTAAACATATATCTAAAAGCATAAGGATGTTTTATATGTGTGTACACGTTTGGTTATGTGTGTATGCTCAGATGTATATGCACAAACGCACGTAACACGAGTATGTACATAGATGAGTATACGTATATATATATATGCATGAAGTATAATTTATGCCCTGCTGTACAAGTATGCGTGTGCGTATATACTCGCAGACATTTAGGGGTTTGTCACAAGAGACAGACCAGCCACAGGGCTCTTTGCCCGGGCTCCTCGCCCGTGGGGCCCCCCCGGTGCGTTCGCCTTCACCCCCCTCCCGGTGAGCAGGGCGAGGGGCAGGCGCTCCCTCCGGCTCGGCGGGCGGCCGGGCGACCACCCTGGGCTCCGTCCCCCCCTTCTCCCTCTCCCCGGAGCGGCTGCCCCCTCTCCCAGCCCCTCTGCCTCTCTCCGCAGCCAGCGACCGGGACTCTCCCGAGCTGCCCGAGGAGCCGGCGGAGCGGGCGGGCGGCGGCGGGCGGGCGGCGACGCGGGGCCCGTCGGGCGGGCGGCCGGGGCCGGGAGGCCGGGAGGAGGAGGAGGAACGCGGCGAGGAACCGGGAGAACCGGAGCAACGCGCCGCCGGCCGCAAGAAGAAGACGCGCACGGTGTTCAGCCGCAGCCAGGTCTTCCAGCTGGAGTCCACCTTCGACGTGAAGCGCTACCTGAGCAGCTCGGAGCGGGCCGGGCTGGCGGCCTCGCTGCACCTCACCGAGACGCAGGTGAAGATCTGGTTCCAAAACCGCCGCAACAAGTGGAAGCGGCAGCTGGCGGCCGACCTGGAGGCGGCCAACCTCTCCCACGCCGCCCAAAGGATAGTGCGGGTCCCCATTTTGTACCACGAGAACTCGCCGGCCAGCGCCTTGGGCTTCACCTTGCCCCACATGTCGCCCCCCTTGGTGGGCTTCTCCGGCGGCGTCAGCTACCCCTTGGGCACCTTCCCCGCCGCCTCCCTTCCTTTCCTCCGGTCGCAGATGACGGGACTCGTCTGAGCGCTCACCTGTGCCGGGACCGCGGCACCCTCGCCCCCCTCCCCCGGCTTCCAGCTCCACCCCCCTTCCTCCCCGGACTTTTCATTTCCGACTTTACACGTTTCTCGATTTTCTGCTTTTCGATTTATTTTTTTTTTAATTTTGATTTTTATTTTTTTTTTAAACGTGCAATAAACTTACTTTTTTGGGGTTAACTCGGAGCGACGCGCAGCAGCCGGAGGGAACCGCAAGGACGAGGAGGACTCCAGCCGGGAGCCGGGAGCGGGTCGGTGGGGCTCCCCCCCCCCCCCCCCC
>NW_015090793.1:4593002-4593208 GCF_001431845.1 Calidris pugnax | reverse complement strand
CCCCGCTGCCCCCGCCCCACGGACGGCGAAGCCTCGGGGTCCCCGCCGCGGCCGAGGGACCTTCTCCGGGTCCTCCTTTGCCCCAGAGCTCCTGCCGGGGAGATCTTTCATTTTCCCTGCAGAGCGGGGGGCCCTGCGGATCCCCGCCTCCAGCAGCTTCTCCAGGGCCCTTTGTTTTAGCCACTTAATTCGTACAGATTCCGCCC
>NW_015090793.1:4587947-4592518 GCF_001431845.1 Calidris pugnax | reverse complement strand
CCCCCCTTCCATTGTTACTCTCATTTTCATACGATCGATACCCAAGCATGTGCTGATGCCCCCCCTGGTCCTTCTCCGTGCTGGCTTTTTGATTTGAAACAACTTGGAAGGCAAATTGTTGGAAGGAATTCGCCCCACTCAAGTCCGAGCTGCGAGGATTTGGTTTCTTTGTTTTCGTTTTATTTCCCTGACAAACTGTCGGCTAAAACATACGGTTAGATTTATATATATATACACACACACACATATAATTCAGCATTCTGTGTTTTACCAGTGGGTTTGCCACTTATTTCTGTCTCCTGAGGAGGCTGAGGAAAACGCACCTCGGCTTCTCCGTCTCTTACGGGATCGGTCTGTGTAATCGATTAATAGTTCGCACTGGCAATTAAAAAGGAAGAAAAGAAAAATAGTCAGATGGCGACAGACTGGGGAGTTGTATGGCTAGTTATGCAAGCCGACCTGTAATGTGATACTGTATGAAATATTATGCATGCCAAGCTATTTTTTTCCTTTAATAACTATTTTGTTTCCCTCCTCTCTGCCCACTGCTAAAATGAATACCGGGTCCATCATTGTTTCAAAAGGTTTTAATTTCTTTTTCTGAATATTAAGGGGGGAAGGACCTTATAAAACTCAGCCTTGATGGAAGGTCAAGCTTTAATCGTACGTTTTAGGGTTCAATCAGATGTAACTGAACCGACCAGCTCGGGGCAGGTGATGTCCCCGCAGGGAAAGCCAGGTCCTGGAGCTGCTGGGGTACGTGCCTGCCGACCAGTTCCCAGGGAAGGAAGAGCGATCTAATTTTTACTATTTCCTACGCTTTGCATTATATTTGGAGCAATCACACGGTTTCTTGTTATGAAATCGATCGCCGAGATGCGGCGGAGCTTCAGCTTTGATATGAAACCTGAGAAGAAGGGTCAGGGGCGGATTATAACCTCTCCAACGCTTTTTTTGTTTGCCTTTTTTTCTTTTTTCTTTTTTTTTTTTTGTTTTTTTTCTGCTTTGGCCTGAAACTTGGCTCTGGGCATCAGCCTGCAGAGTTGAAGTCAGGACGCGGAAAGCCTCAAAATCGCTCGAGAATGAAATATATATAAAATATATATATATAATGTATCTATATTCCGGGTTCCTGAGAAAAGTGCTCACTTGCAGGGATGCTTGGTTCGACGTGAACCCCGTTTCTGGAAGCTGTTTTTTTTTTGTGTTTTGTTTGGTTGCTTTTGGTTGTTTTTTTCTTTCAAACTGCTCTGAAATCCCTCGTCTCACTCCGAGAGGTCTTCGCCAGCTGTTTTCTTTGCATATCCGTCAAACACCCCAATTTGGGGCGAAAACTCTAAAGCCTGGTCCCCGAGCAGTGTAAAAAGGACCGGGAAGCGTCGGGGTTGGGGGCGTCGGTGCCCGGACGGGACCCGCCGGCCGCGGGGGGAGCGGCTGGGGTGGATTTCAGCCTTTTCATGCGCAAAGGAGGTGACTTGGGGCAATGTTTCTTCCTCGGGGCGCAAACACTTGATTTGATAACCCTTCAGAGCCTGGCTATCCCTGGAAGAAAGCGGCCAGACCGTTTCCCCCGCCCTATCCAGCTCCCCAGATCTCCCAGTGTTACTTACTGGAATAAAATCCTGACTCACTACAGTCATATCAGAGTAGATTGTAATCCAACGCGAAACTTAACACGCCTGCCACTCTCCACATGCCTTTTCTTTGGAGTAACATATGAGATTATTATACTTCTGATTCTACTAAATATTCTTTTCTTGAAGTTAAGGAACTGGCAGGGCTAAATGATCAATCGGATTTTTAAAACGTGTTTTGACATTAGTTTGTTTGTTTTTTAAAGACGTGCTGATTATATCAATAAACAGATTTTTTTTTTCATACACTGTATTTGTAACTTATGATCATAGTAAAATATTAAAAGGTGCAAGACGTGAATTAATCTAAGAAAAAGTGCTTACTTATGCCTTATTCTGTACATGCAGGAACTGCTTTATAGTGGCTTATTAAAAGTATGTGCTGAAAGTAGGAACACATACACCTCAGGTTTCTTTACCTCGTAGCTTTTTAAATGACGCTTTTCACTGTAACTGATGGCAAGAAATTTCTGCAGGATGCAGAGAAAAACTCGCAGAAGACGTAGTCACTGATGAACGCACATTGAGGATTTCAAAGCAGGCAAAAAAAACCCCCCACCCAAACCCAAGCCAAACCCCGAATCAAGACAGCGTATTCCTCGCAGTTTTCTTCCTTGTGTGTATTTTTATTAAACAAATCAAAGAGGTAAGAGTCACGCTTTGTGCTTCTTCTGCAAACAGAATGCTATAAGAAGAATGTTGGCAGACTGTAAAGCTCGAAGTAGTTTCGCAAAGGCTGTTTGCGACATATAGAGACATACGTTGCTGCTTTATAGATCAAAGCAACCTCAGAATAGCTTTAAAATAAATCCAGTTATACTACAGCTGTAATATTATTATGCAGCATAAATCCTTGTCTGTTGACATTTATTTAATGAATGTTGCTACAACAGCTTAGCTAGATGGCACTCCAGAGGCGAGGCAAAGGAAAACCTTGCCAGACTACTCCAAAGATAACTTGTGTTTATTGGATGCTAATAAAAATAATTAGTCAAAGGATTTTTATTTTCTTAAGCAAATCAAAGGAAAATCAAAATACTGTCTGAGCTGACCTTCTGAAGAAAATTCCTGGTGTAGCTGCCGTAAGATGTTATTAATTACACTTTAAATGAAAATGATCGATATGCTGAAAAGCACCTTGTTAAATGGCTACTTTGCAAATGGTACATTGCTCACCATGGCCTATAACTTTTCTCGTAGGCATGGGTCTAAAATATTCATGCAAATCAATACTTGATAAATCTCATAGGTGCGCGCTGGCTCCACCGTTGAGCAATATATTTGGGTCGATCGATTTTTATTTATTTCTTTCTTTTATATTGCATTATGTTGGAATAGTCTGTCTCTGCCCCTTGTGAACATCTCAGCCGTGGGGAGGGGGGGGCGCGCCCCTCTCTCACCATCGATCGGAGGGAGACTCGCTCCAGACTTCAGCGGACTCGCAGGATTTAGTGCTCTCAGCTTCAAATTAGATCCAGGCAATTTTCTTACATTTCCCGTCCCATTCCCGATGAATGTAACTTTATGGCGGATTTCTTAATGCTTCGTTTAACTACCTCGAGTTTCTCTATTCTTCTTACAGATTCTACGTTTTAATTTCTACGTAGTAAGGTACATGAATGTCTCTTAAAGAATCTCCTCTCCTCTCCTCTAACACTAGTCCACTGAACAGCCGAGAAATTTATCCAGAAATCCCTTCTAGGATTTTCCCGCACGCCTCTCGTATCAAGTGCAGAGGTTGCAGGAAGGCGATTTAGGGGAGGACTTTGAACTGACCTCAGAGGGAAACAAAAGGTCTCGGAAAAGGGATGCTCTGTCTCGGGGTCACAGCGCAGCCCGATCCGCCTGTGCCCCGCACCTCTGAGATCAAGGAGTCGGTTTGGGGCGCCCGACTCCCCCCTCTCCAAAGCCTGTTTGAGTGTGACACTTGTAGCTGCCTTCCTGTGGGACTCCGGGGAAAGCCACTTTCCAGCCTGTGAAACCGCTTTTTCTCCCCTCTCTCCCTGCCCGAGACCCCCGGCGCAGGAGAGGGGGGTCCCCGCTCCCCGAACCGCTGCCTCCGGCCGGGGGGGGGCGGCGGGACGGGGGCGCCAGGAAAGGGGGAGACCACAATGATCGCCGGCAATTTACACCCAGCTACTGCTGAACCGCAAAATCGAGTTTATTTTAGGGACCCGCAGCGCTAAGATAGCCAAAGGCGGCCGGGTGTTTTGAGGGACGTTTCAGGCAGCCCTCGGAGCCGCTGTCCCGGGCTCGGAAACCGCTGCGAGGTGCCGGTGTGACCGCAATTACTGGGGGCTTATTTGCAAGGGAACGTGAAATCCAGAAAGGGCCTATTTTATCCTCGGGGGGGGATAAAACAGGTCCGATTCCGTAAGCCAGGCAAAACCGGACTCTCTGGCGTTTCTGTAGAATCCAATCAGATTTAATTTCCATCATAGTTGGATTTCGAGTAGGAGACTTTTTGTGCTCTGAGCTTAAAGGGAAATAATGATATACGTGCCGGGTGATTTCTGGTACAAAGCTTTCCCAGGTAAAACGTTTCCATTCGGCATAATGTTAGCTTTTAATGCAAGAATATATTATTCAAAGGCAACGGTTCGCTCCCTCTGCGCTGCGCGGTACCGGCCTCCGTGTCGCGACAGGACCAGACGACAAGATTCCTCCCAGATGAAGTACAAATGAAGAGCGGGGCTGAGAAGTACCGGTGTCGGGAAATCTCTACCTATTGTCAGGAAAATTGTCGCTTTTAAACGGAGGGGTTCAGCACCTTCTCCGACGGCCTTTCGCCTTGTCCGACGGCCTTTCGGAGCCCGGGCAGGGAGTTGCGGTGGTGCGGAGCAGTGCTGCGGGGTACGGGATGCGCTGGACCCCCACCTCGAGCAGCGAGACCCCCCCCCTTTCGCTGGCTCAACCCCGGGCAGCTGATCCTGGGAG
>NW_015090793.1:4585061-4587937 GCF_001431845.1 Calidris pugnax | reverse complement strand
CCGCCCCCAGCCCAGCCTCTGCCCGGGGGCTGCCCTCCCCACGCCCCGGGACCCACTCACTCGGAAAATCCTCTGACTTTTGGCAAGATCTCTCGCCCCGAAGCCCCGTCGGGCACCGCTCTTCCCTCCTCCCACCCCCGGCAGTTTGGGGCCAAACGCAGGCCGGCCTGGGCTCGGGGAGGTCGGGGGGGAGAGACCCCTCTATAGGGGCCCGGAGCTGCTCCTGGGGGGCTCCGCCGCCCTCCCCCGCGGAGGCTCCGCTGCAAAGCGCTCCCTCCGTGGAGGGGGTGCACTTTGCAGGTGGTTTTGCAGGATACGGCTCTACCTGTTGGCATCCTGAGCCAAAAGTCCTTACTCTCCTCACCTGAAGATAAGGAGGACCCTAGCAGAAGGCATGAGGAGCTCGGTACGGATCTGGCTTGTAGGATTCGCTGCAGGGGGGGGGCGGAGGGGGCCCCCCATCCTCTTGTTGCTAGTGAATTGATTCCGACCTGCCCCAGCGGCTGGGGAGATCTGGCACTGTGGTGTGCTCCCTCACTGCACAGAGTTTGTCAGGGGAAAAAATCGTTTTTGTAAAGCGGCCAAATGGGGCTGGGAAAGGAGAACAGACATTTCCCGGGGGGAGTTGCCGGGCCGGGTCTCCCAAGGCTGGGCTGGGACTGCTCGGCGGGCGGAGGGGGCCGCGGTGAAAAAATAGGGTATGTCTCCTTCTTCAGTTTCCTTCTTATTTTCTGCCTTCTTCAAGTTTTCCTTTGTCTTCCAAGAAAATGTCTTCTAGGAAAACACACAGAGTCAATGCTTTTGCTTTTTAAGATGGATTTTGGGGGGGACTGAAAGGGGTAGGGTTTGCAGCAAGAAGTGAGCACCTGGGACGTGCCTTTCTCACAGAGGGAGGCCGGGACAGGAGAGCAGGGGAAAACACCGACCTGACCTCATATCAAAGTCCCCGTGCTCCAAGTTTTACCAGCTCACACGGGATTTCTTAATTTATCTTTTCAGCTGCTTCTTCTCATTTTGTACCACTGTTCCCCATCCCTTCCCTCGGCCTCTCTCTCTCTCTTTTAAGGGGACATTTAGCTCCGCCAGAACCACCAGCTTGTACTGGAGATTTCAAGACAAATGCAACAAGTTTAGGCATTTGGCCAATAATCGTGTTGATGGAAGACGGATATATATATATTTTTTTTTTTCGCCTAGAGGAAAATGCACAGCTCTCCAGTAGACGGCTGCGTTAAAATCTGAGTGTATTTATAAAGGGAAACAAATTTTCATGAAAAAGAGTAGAAACTCGCTCTCTCAAGTACCAGTACGTTAAAGATTAACTCAATCCAAAGCCTTAAGATGCCCTGTTTTAGCTCACGGAATCTCTGGCATCACAATATTTAAGAGCCTGTCAGCGCTTCTATTGTCAACTCTTTTTTTCAAGGGCTTCTCGCGTGCCCTGAACAGTTTTCGTGGTGGAAACCTCGACATTCGGAATAAAAGGCCTCTTAAAAGCCGGTTGGGAGTATTTCCCAGGCTTTACACCGGGGCGCAGGGAAGGAGAAAGTTCCCGGCCATCCACACCTGATGGCGACTCTAACGAAAGTTGGACCCCCTGCCTTGAGGAGCGGGAAGAGTTTTTAAAACGTTGCAGTGCTGGCAGGTGGTGGGGAGCAGAAGTTCTCCAGATAATACAGAAACACATCCATCCTTCCCCAAGCCCCACAACATCTCCCACAGCAGAGGCGAGGGCTTCTCCATCCTCCAAAAGGCACACTTTGGATACACTCACACACACGCTCACCCCGGCCAGCACTTTCTCACCATTCCCTCACCAAGAGCAGGATCTCTTACAACTTTTAGCTCTTGAAAACTACAGAAGAACTCTGCAGAACCGCGGAAGAAGAGGGGAGTGGATTTTGGGGTGGACTGGCCCCACGGGTCTCCTCGGGAGGAAAGAGGCTCCCTTTCTCCCCAGGGGAACCCTGCATACTCTGCCTGGGGGTTTGCAGGTGGAAGGACTCCAGAGAAGGAAGGGACTTAGGAATTACTCTTCCCCAGGGCCCCCATCCCCTCACAGCGGCACGGATAATCTGCAGCAAATGCCCTCAGCAGACTCTCTGGGGTGGTGCCAGGTGCTGTACACACACACACACGGAAGGGTTTTGACGGCTGCCAGCTCCCCCTTTCCCCCCTGCCCTCTCCCACTGCCACCTTTCTTTGTCGCACTCCGCCCCGTTCCCGTGCTCTCATTTCCAATCCTCTCCTTCCATCCTTCTCCTTCATTCCAGAGATCTCCCTCCTGCCATCCCACCTCCTCTTTGCCTTTCCCGTGGGCTTTTTTGGCCTGGCTCTGACTCTCCCCCCTAGCAGTGAAGGGCCTGGGCAGGAGGCCCAGGACACCTCACCGGCTGGGAGGAAAGGGGGACCCCCCACCCCTTCCTCCCCGCTTCCCTCCGGTTCCTGCTCCTTTTCCTCCTTTTCCTCTTTCTCTCCCTCTCTTCCCCACCATCTCTCTGCCTCCCCTGCACCGCTCCCCCCGTCCTCAGTGCTTTGGCTCCCTCTAGCTCCATCCCCTCCCTCCGCCGCCCCGACCCCTCCTCCCCACCGCCGGTCCCCGCCGCGCCGCCGGCCTTCAGCATCGACAGCATCCTGCAGCCCGGCCCCCGCCGCCCCGCCCGGGAGCAGGGCAGAGCCCGCTGCGCGCTGCCGGAGGAGGAGGAGGAGGAGGAGGAAGAGGGGCCTGCGGAGCAAGACCCCAGTAAAGGCTCCATCAGCTCGGGTACGGAGCCGGGGCAGCCCGCCTCAGGCTGGCTCGCACGTCGGGGTCGCAGCTCGGCCCCCACCCCAGGCGGGGGTCTGCCCCGGGCCTTCCCAGCGCCGGCACCGCGCAC